>NW_017308313.1:0-7591 GCF_000935625.1 Nanorana parkeri | reverse complement strand
ATACGCATATGACCATACGGCCATATTTATTTATAAAGCAGAACATCTTCCAGGTGTATGTGTTTTAAATCAGAGTGATTGATCCGCAACTAGGGAAATTCCCAATCACTACTTTATAAATATCCCCCCCCTAATGATCACACAGGCAGATATAGGGGGTACATATGGCCTGATATGGAACAGGAGGGGAAGGGGGTGTTGCATGCCTGTCCTTTCCTGGAAAGAGAAGCTTCATTCCTGGATAGGGTCTTGTATGGAGTTTGGGTGGGACCACACTCCTTTCTTGTTTTGTGTGGGTTTCCCCATTAAAATCCCTATCAGCCCCTTATCAAGCATAAGAGCCTGGCATAGATTTTGGGGGTTGGGGGACCCCACACTGTTTGTCTTGAAAATTAGGCAAATTGATTGTTTCCTTTGCAAATGTTACTTTTGCAGGAGTACATTGTACAGGTGTGCCACTTCAGGTTCAGGTATTCCCAAGCATGTTATTTAATTTAATGAAAGAGAGGAGCTTGAAGGAATGTATAAATCACTTTTGAAATTCATTTGAAATTAATTCTGTAGTATTCACTCATGTAGAGTAATCCTCGTTGGTTTGAATGCTTCCGATTTTAACACAGCAGAAAACGGCATTAAGTAGGAAACTCTTGACAATTTTCAGGGCCTGAGCATTGCAGATAATTACTTAAAATGATTGAGGCCAGTATGAATTAAGTATTATGTCGTAACATTATCTGTGTGCTGGCAGACTCAGCAAAAACATTTTACTTTATTTAATGATTGCACTGGTGCATTTTCAGTCCCCGGATTCTTGGTGACAGATTCCTTTTAAAGCTGTGTAGAGCCGGGGCACTTAACTGAGCTCTGTGCCTGCACACTTGAGGTAATTATTCTCAATCATCATGACCAAAAACAATTAAGTACTGTGTTGTTAATAAAGAAATTAATACACTTAGTGGAAGCATCTTACAACAAACATTTGATCTTTCTTCAAACCATAGATAAAGGTGATATACTTAAGCAAATAACAAATAATATTGACATGATTTATTCATTCACTTAATCTAAATTAATGACATTGCAGATTTGTCACATGGAAAAAGTAAGTACACCCCTATGTTCACCACCACTTAAAATAATCAAATTAGTATGCAGTGTTCCAGATCAGATACAGGTGATGAGAAACTGAAATTAATGGCAACACAAAGCACCTGCTACACTGTAATGCATGTGAGGTGCGTTGTGTCATAGTGTGCATAATCGCACGGTACCATGTGAAAAACTCATCACAGCGGTGTGAACAGGCCCCTAATGAGGGATAGCATGTGGTAGTAATCAAGTTCTTAAAAGGAACATCTGCAGGAATAGCAGTATGTCTAGAGCTGGCTATACACCTTACAATTATCTGCATATTTTCTGTGGTCAGATGGAAAAAGTGCAACAGATTCCTCCATCTACACTTAACTGTGTGGATTGAGTCATCTCCACCTGGGCCAATCTGTTGCACTTTTTCCATCTGTCCACAGAACATCTGCAGATAATTGTAAGGTGTATGGGCACCTTACCGGCTTGTTGACACGCCATCCGGATTCTGTCCGGATCAGATCCGTGCGCTCATGCACCCAAAATGCATCCCAATGTATCCCTATGTGTTTTATGGGCTACAGTTCTCACGAGCACAGTCCGTTCCAGACAGAAAAAAAACTGCATGTCCTGCATTTTGTCCAGTCCGGAAATGCACGAACGTGTCAAAAACACAACGAAAACATGCCCAAAACGCACTACACTGCAGCTAACATACTGACAGCCCCACACCAACCAAAAAAAAATAAAAACATTTTTAAAATTGGAACACATCAAAAACACGTCACTGCATGCATAGCACCGCGTCTCCAGATCTGGATCAGAAAATCGTGTGAACAAGCCCTCAATGTATATTCTCATTTAAAGACTACACAACAAATCCTACACGTGTCACTATTTTCCATTTTCACGCATTGCATACATAAAAACGGTAGTTTGATAAGAGTTCAGATGTAACACATTCACATGAAGGTACTTCACAAACACGTTCAGTAAAATAGCAAAATCAAAAATAGAATAATAGTTTTTTTCCAACACTTGTATTGCAACTACAAAAATGATATCATAGATGTGGACCTACAGTATGTTGTTTAATATGACATGCTGATTTAAACCCTGATTTACCTTATTCATTTTAATAAACCAACCCCCTAAGAGAATCTACAAATTACTTGTCATCATTAGAAACAAATAAGGTGCAGCAGCCAACAGTCTTATTTATTTATTGCTCTCCACCCCTGCTGGCTGGCTGGCTGCCGGAGGAAGATTCGTCCCTCACGGCTCCCTCTCTCCCTGATGTCACTTCCTCCCACTACAGCCGCGGAGGAAACAGAGGAGGGAGGGAGAGTCGAGGAACAGGAGACAGCGCCACCTGGCGTCCGCCGTCCGCCGCAAGAAATGCAGGTATGCGGCATTGTAATGTTTGAATCATGTGCCCGGGCGGGAGGTGGCCACAGACCCGGGCACATGATTCCAAACCCGGGTTGTACGGGTGGCAACTCTATCCCAGGTTCAGGTCGTATGTAGATTTTTTTCACTAGAGGGAGTGCTAGGAGTTCTTGAATGGCAGAGGTAATGAGCCCAGCTAAAGTAAGCTGGATCATTAGGGCCTCTATAAGAACTCCCAGACTGCTCAGAGATTTGCTCCACCCTGGAACCAGTTTCATGCCTTAGTAGACTGGGGAGCGGTCTACTGACCTGTGTGGTGACAAGGCAAAACAAAACTTGTGTGGTGAGACACAGCTTGTGTGGCAGTTTACTGAATAGGCAGATAGGTGCTAGGGGCAGCACAAGGTTGCACCTAGTTGGTAGTGAGGGATACCGTGTATGTAGTAAGTGGTCCAAAGGGCAAGGTTTATTTTCATCATTACGGTATTGGTTTATGTTAAAAAATCTGAGGGTTTAATGTCACTTTAATATAATAACAAAGATATGGAATGTGACATTAGAAAATACTTTAAACACTGCTATCATACCTTTAAATGACTATTAATTGAAATGACTGTACTTTCCCTATAAGCAATGCTTCTAAGTGGAAAACCAAACATACAAAATCTAAACAACCCATCAACAGGTATAAGACCTTTTCACACTCTGTGATTGTGCTCTAGTTTTTGTGCACTCTAGGTAATATTGACTTCTGTTGGCTTATGTTAAAGAACTTCCTTTTCTGTTCTATTATATACTAAACGTTTGTTGACACAATGTACAGTGTTTGAGTTTCATACTTAGAGATATGAATGGTAAATTCATATGAAACTCTGAGTTTCTGGTCGATAAGTGTTAAAATGTCATCAAGATAAAAGAGGACCACCTTATTCTGTCCACTTAGAAGAACCTAACCCTTTCCTTCTACTTGCGTGTACTGAGAGATGTCAACACGTTCAGCAAGATAATATAAAAGGCAATGACGATATACAAAGTACAGTAACCTTTAGCAGCCACGTTTACAGTATAGTTAGATAACCTAAATGGGAATGGAATTCTGAAAAGCTGTATCCATACAAAAGCAGCCAGAGGGCAGAAGACCAGTCATTGGTATTGCCTGTGGTCAGGGCCGGATTTCCCACAAGGCCAACCAAGGCCCGGCCTTTGGAGAGCAAGGAGTAGAGGGGCAGCAGTGGTGTGGAATTCCTATCTCCCGATGCCTGGCACACACATTTCGGGGCGCCTGGCGGGTAGTTGTTTTCTATATTTAGTCCTGCTTTGGGCAAGCAGAGCTAAATGTACAGCGTTGAAGCCGTCACTTGTTTTGTACAAGTGATCCCGGTGATGTTGCAGAGATCACTTGTATGCAGCCTGTAGGTCTGCCATTCTCCATGGTGGGGTTGGCGGGTAGAGAAACCTGGCCTTGGGGCAGCAGAGAAAGTACATCCAGCCCTGCCTGTGGTCCCGCTGCATCTGATTTTTCTCTATTACTGACTTACCAATTCTTATTCTGCACTCTGTCTCTGTGTGGAGGTGACCATCTTGGTAGAGGCAGGATTTAGCTTCCTGATGCAAGGAGAGCACTAAGTAGCATAGTAGTGACATCACCAAATTTCACTCCAATTTTTCTTTACAGTCAGGGACAGCAATGCCTTAGATTTCACACTGCAGATATACAGCTATGAGACTGTTGACACAGCAGTACCTAGGATCTCTCACATACCAGAAAGTACACTGATATTTTTCAGGTAATTCAAGATAAAAGGTAGATTTTAAACGGTACTGCTTCACCACAATGAAGGGGAATTTATCAAAACTGGAGCAACAAAATTTGGAGCAGCTGTGCAACACAACCAATCAGATTATATCTCTTATTTTCAAATCTTGACTGAACAAACTTAAGAAAGAAGCGGATTGGTTACGGTGGGCTACTGCTCCAGATTATTTCTGTTCAAGTTTTGATACAGTTCCCCCATAGAATATTTTAAAATGTTCACTATAACGTAGCAAACATTAACAAATCACGTTTCAAGTTTAGGTTCACAGTTTTTCAGGGCAACGTATAAACTGAGCATTTTGCAATTTCTATAACCTTTTCTAACATATGTAAATGATAAACAGGCCATTTTGTAGTTTAATGTTAAAGCTAGATATTTTCTTTTATTGACAAAAATGTCAGCTGTTAGTTCCTAGTAAGCATGGCAGCTGGACACATTCTGTACACTGTGTGTACAGTTTCCTGTTCATGCAATGTGTTTTCTCCCTTTACCAACCACACTGAGATTGATTATGTTACCATACAAGACATACTCTTCCACTTGGCACCCAGCAAGAAGAAAGTGAGCGGGATTTGCATGTAAGTTACAGTCAGACAACAAGTAGGAGTTTACAGTGACGTCTGCTAACATCCTTGTATGTATATCATTTACATGGAAAAGTCTATTTTTCTTCAACAAAAGTTAGCTTACACTTCAAACCTTGAGATTAGAGATGCACCGAAATGGACATTTTTAAACCGAAACGAAACCGAAAGAAAAACATTTTCAGGCCAAGACTGATACCGAAAAAAAAAATGTATTTGAATTTTTTTAAATATTTTTTTATAAACTTTTTTTATTTAATTCATTTTTTTATTAAATATTTTTATTTTTTTACATTACTTTTAGGGGCTTTGGGGAAATATTGGGGGTCTAAACAGACTCCTGATATTTCCTTTTTAAAATAGAAAAAGAGATTTAGGACACAAAGTCCACCATCTCTTTCTGTGTCCCTTGTTATCAATGAACAGGAATTCTCCTGTCCATCTGTTCCTGTCCATTGATAACATGAGGACATGGTATGTTTACTATAACTACAACTATGAAATAACAGGAGGGGATGTAGATCACTCCCATTCATTCATAATTGAGGCTATAGTTAACATACCATGTCCTCAATTATGTACAATACACTCAGTGATGACTGATCGCTGAGTGTTTGTACCCGCTCTCCTCTCTGACGCGCTGTCACAGGAGGCTGATCGAGTGATGTAGGGAGGAGAGCTCAGCCTCCTGTGAGAGCGCTGCCTGTCTCCGCCCCCACACCGCTCTGCCGGACTGTGATAGGCGGCTGAGCGGCATGGAAGGAGAGACGCCGGCTCCTCCTGCAGCGCTCGGCAGGCTGTCAGACTTTCTCTCCTCCTCTCTGGGACGCAGAGCAGCGCCCAGCGCGGAGGAAAGAAAGCAGGAATGCGTCAATGTATCAGCAGGAAAATGGCACTTTCGACATTATGCCAAAAATACAATTTCGGGCCGATATGTTTCGGCGGCCAATATATCGGTGCATCCCTATTTGAGATGCATTCTGAGAACAGCCTTCCTAAACAGTACTTCGGTTCTTTACCCAGTCATTGTTGTACTGCACCAGTCCACATCATTTATATTAGTCTATAATCTAGGGAATTTCCAAAAAGATTGACACTACCAAACACACCTGTAGTAGGTATGTTCAGGAATACCCAAACTAGGCAAACAGCACATCCAGGTAATCAACAAGTATAATTTTATCAATGATTAACTGGATGTGCTATTTGCTAGACATGTGCGATTCGTTTTGTTACGAATCGAAATTCGTACGAATTTTCTGGAAATTCGTAAATTCGGAAGCATCCGAAATCCAAATTGCAGTTTCCGAATTATATCCGAAATATGAAATTCCGTTAACGAATTTCGGATCCGAATTTCTTTGAAACAGGAACTAATATTACCCCTGTAAATGAGGTTGAACAACATGACAAGATTTTTTTTTTAATCCGAACTACGGATCCGCTGCTGCTGAGGGTTGCATTACAATACACAGGCAGGAAATACGAAATTCCGTTGAAAATGTGCCGAAACTTATTTCGTACGAATCCGAATTCAGTTTCGGACACCAATTACGAAATAACGGATATTCCGAAACGGAACACATTTTTTGACGGCGCACAAGTCTACTATTTGCCTAATTTGTAATGAAGAAGTTTCATGGTCTAGGAATTCCCTCTGTGGACTTATTTTCTTATTTGATCATTTTGTAGCTTAAAGTACACCTTTGACATTCAAGTGTTTAAATATTATAACAAACTAACTTAAAAAAAGAAGAAAACATTCCTAGCCTCTCTAGCTTCTAACTTTTAAACCCCTCGGATCTTTATTATTGGTCAATTGTCTCCATACTTTTTAAATTGGCCCATAATAAAGATTCTAGGGGTTTAAAAATTATTGGTGTAGATAGGGTAGAAGCCCATTGGAGGGGTTCTAACCTCAAAAGAGAGATTTAAAAAATGACTTTGATCTTAACTGTTTTTTATCTAATTTTTGATATATTTTACAGAATGTATTTTAATATATTATTTATTGTATTGTATTTAATTTATATATTATGCCATTACCTCACTTCTCACTACTAATGCACCTTAAGATGGAGGAGATTTGTGTTATGTGAGATTAATTCATTATTAAATTGAAGAAAGGGGGACGTCTAGTGGTGCTCTCTGTTATCTTGCCTGTAAAGCCATTTTGACTGCCATATTTCCCCATTGTATCTCACTGGGAATGGGAGGGAGACCCCTGGTGGTTATTGTGTATACTGCTTTAGTTCAGTGAAGCAGACGAATATACATAGAGGGCTAATGAACACCATTCAGTAGGAACTACATCCTTTGAAGTATTTTGATGGTGAAACGCATCAGCGAAAGGTCCTACTGACGGTGTTCCTGTGAGCCACTGAGAGTCTGTGGAGGAGACAGTTCTGTTGCTTCCCAGATAAAGAGATTTTTACATGTGCGTTTGCTGTTTTTTTATTAAAAAAATTGTTTTCATACTGCACAATCAGCGATTCCTTCATTTTATTGAGTGATACGGGAATGCTGCCATCTGCACATTGAGAATCCGTGACTTACCATCAATGTTTGGAAGATCGTAGGTGATTGCTTCAAAGGAACTGGGGGTTCTGATTGATTGTTGTTCTAGTCAAACATTTCTGCTAAGTGTTTATATATGGTGGCTGGTGGATAAGGAGCTATATAAATGTATAATAATTATAGTGTGAGACTGCTCACTGG
>NW_017308312.1:225898-226577 GCF_000935625.1 Nanorana parkeri | reverse complement strand
TCGGCAGTGGTGTGCAATCCGTGACTGCCCGGTCATTGTGCACAAAACCGAGCGGATGACTGGGCGGTCACGGAATCGCACACCATCGCCGATTGTGCTGGCAGTGCCATTATTTTCTAATGGCACTCCATTCGCGCCAGGCAGATTGCATGGTTTACCGCCGCAATACTGCCTGGGCGGTCCCACACGATCACGGTTGAAAACATGAATAGGTTAAATGTTTTATTATTCTAAAACAGTCTTAAATTAAAGTTCTTCATAATCATAAACAAATTGGCCTAAAATCATTTGTCTATTGGTTTTTTAAAATGTCACGTGTCCCTTTAAGAAAAAGTATCGGTAATTGGTATCGGCAAGTACACAAGGGGAAGTACTTGTACTTGTACTTGGTCTTAAAAAAGGGGTATCGGGACATCCCTAATTTCACCTATTTCTTGTATCCAAATATTTATTGGGTTTTCAAGGTAAATACAAACAGCATGTTGTACAGTGCTTGCCGGCTACAGGCGGCCACATAGGTAACGTAGTACAATCAACAGTATGTCAATGCAAACACTACAAATCAACATTAATGCAGTAGAAGATAAAGGAAATAAAAACAAAGGGGGGGGGGGAAGGAGGGAAGGACAGGTAGGGGTAAAGGGTCCATCCGTCGGTCAACTTCAATTGTAGTTCAGTT
>NW_017308312.1:209537-225364 GCF_000935625.1 Nanorana parkeri | reverse complement strand
TTTGTTTGTGTAAATCTCTGTTTATTTGCAACAATAAAAAAACTATTGAACAGAAAAAAACATTTATTGTACACAAAGTAAAATCCGCACTTACAAGATTCTAAGAATACAAATGTTTCAATGGTAAACCACTCTGCCGTATAGGCACGATGATGTGTGAGAGACGGAGCCAATACTGTCCTTGGTCCTTGACGCGTTTCGTCGTACTCAACTTTTTCAAAAGGGTATATTAGAGATGACCTAGGGATGTCCTAAGACCTAGGGATGACCTAAGACCTAAGGATGTCCCGATACCGATGCTAGCTTCTGTATCGGGCCCGATACAGGGCATTTTCACAAGTACTTGTACTTGTGAAAATGCCCTGGTACATAATGCCGATGCTTGCGCATCGGTGTTGATTTCGTCATGCCCAAAGCCCGGGACATATCGTTCCGGTCTTCCACACCTCTTTCCAGTCATCATCAGACCAATGCAGACCCAGTTCTGCTGACCATTTGTTGGAATAAGAGTGAAAACTAGTACTTGTTAGAGAGTTCAAGATAGAATATAGAACTGACACCTGTTTAAATTTCACCTATTTCTTTATTTAACATACCAAGCGCAGTATATCTTAGATTTCACTGTGACCAAGCATATTGCTTATCAGTCAAAAACAATCAGTACTTTGTATGTAAAAAAAAAAGTAATACAAAAATGAAAGATTGATAAGAAAAATAAAGAAGCATAACATTTATTTTTTGAAACATTTTTTTAAGTCCGCGTCCCCCACATACACACGCATATATGCGTCAAGTGCGCCTACGTGCCGCACATGTTGCATATTGCCGCAAACGGAGTGAGAGCAATAATTTTAGAGCCATTAAGGCCGGGTTTTTACAGCGCTGATCGACGTGCTGTAAATGCCCTGCAAGTGAAATCCCATTATTTCCTATGGGCATTGTTCTCACTTGGGCGTATTTCAGCGTGTCGGAACGTGATGAAAAACGCCCTATGCCCAAAGAAGTACACGAGCTTCTTTGGGGCGTATTTCCACGCGTATCCATTGGGATACAGCCGGATAGCCCTCGTAAACGCACGCTTGATGCGCGTTTTGTGGGCTGCAAATCGCGGTTAAAACATGCACCGCAAAACGCGCGTCATACATGCATATTTCAGACGCCTAGGTGGGAACCCAGCCTGACTCCTCCCCCCTTCCCCAAGTGGCTGTTGGCTAATGAAGGGAAAGGGGGAGGAGTCCGGTGACGTCGATGTCCGTGACGTCACTGGACTCCTCCCCCTTCCCTTCGTTACCCGATGAAGCTGTTTGGGCCGGTGAGTACACATCCCGGCCGGGAGAGAAACATTTTTTACCGGAAAGGTTTAATCTCGCTTTCCCTGCGATAGTTTTTTTTTCTTTTCTGACATCGGGAGCCACGGCCCAACCGTCAGTCAGAAAAGAAAAAAAAAGGCACACAATTGCATAGCTAGATTCCTATTGGCTATTGCACTTTGCAATAGCCAATAGCAAACTAGCTAATGCACCCGCCCAGTGCTGCTGTCAACCAGCAGAGGGGGCTATTGCAAACTGCAATAGCCAATAGGAATCTAGCTATGCATTCTTATGCCTTTTTTTTATTATTCTGACAACTGCAACTGGCAGAATACTAAAAAAAAAAAAAAGTCTGCAGATAGCAAATAAGCTATTGCTTCCTGTGCTATCTGCCATCATTTTAGGGGGGTGCTCTCTCCCAGCCCCCCCTAACCCACCTCCACAGATGGGGGGGAGAGGGCACCTCCCTGAAATGAGAGGGACACCTCCCTGAAATTGCTTATTTCAGGTTGGGATCCCTGGCATTGGCCTATACACATACAGCACAGCAATGAAGTAATAAAATGAACTAGGATCACACTAATCCAGCACGTTATTATTCTGAGTTGCCCCACTCAAGCGGCGGCCATATTGAGTGGGGCACGTGAGATTAATAACGTGCTGGATTAGTGTGATCCTAGTTCATTTTATTACTTCATTGCTGTGCTGTATGTGTATAGGCCAATGTAGTTGGATCTGTATGTGCGTTATAATTAATCGAAATTAATCGATTAAAAAAAGTTTGATTAATCGAACAGGACATTTTTAATCATTACCAGCCCTAATATATATAATGTTAAAAAAGACCCATCCTCACCTTAGACTAATTAAAAGTACTATTATGGCACTGGATGTTTATTATATCATGTGTGCCCTTTTAGGAGATCCTAGTTGTTTACTGTATTGAATCCCTCCCTCTCCCTAACCCTCTAAATATATGATTATTCTAGGGAGTGACATTTGGCTTTATTTCTTGTATGGTATCAAGGGGCTTGCGCTAATATTGCGCAACATAAAAATTTTCAACTACCACCATTTTATTCTATAGGGTCTTGGCATTCAGAAAATATATAATGTTGGGGGGTTTTACGTCATTTTCAGGCCTAAAATGTGGAATATAACATGGGTGCAAAAATTGAAAAAAGGGCCTCAGTCATGAAGGGGTTAATAGTAGGGGGCTGTGAGTAGGCCATATGACTACAGGGAACCATTGTTGTGATGCTATATTCCTATAAGCTGCTCTTTCCTTTGCTGCTGCTATCCCACAATAGCATATCACAAAATTAAGGCCCTGTTGTATTTTTATTGCTAAGTGTTCTCCTAAATAAAGAGATGCCCACAGCAACACAAATCTTTATATTTAGGAAACTACTGAGCTGTGATGGTTGATGACAAATGAAAATATGGCTTATGGTACAGACTTCTTGTAAGTCCTTATTGTAGCAAATTAGCTATAGAAAAGTGGAATTGTGGGAGAAAGAAAGGTCAGGGGTGAAAAAGGCCCACATACTAAAGTAGCTTTCGTATGGGCACTAGCCATTGATGGCAAAAAAGTGAAGATTCTAAACAGCTGTAGACATATTTTCCAGTCCACATCTTCCCTCCATCAAATATAACAATTACCATAATACCACCTAACTTGTGCAGTATTTTGTTTATTTCATGTGATTTATGTGATTTCAAAAGAATTCCCAAATAGTTTCTTTATATAAATTCTCTGGATTTGGCATGCTACAGCTCCTATAAGGCCTTATCATTGTTAATAATGTTAGAATCCACAGCAACTCTACCAAAGTTTGCATGATAAGCCAAAGTGCCTGTGACATGTAGAGTAGCAAAGGTAGGGGATATTATGGGGTCATGTATGCCAATTTTAAACAGGGCCAAGAGAAATGTAACACAGCATCGCTAAAAACTGTTCAATAAGAAATGTAAAACAGAGCAGATGTTGCCTTCACCTATGTAAGCCATAAATAAATATCAAAGTCAAATCTTCTTGACTAAATATGAAGAAATCATACTGTAATATAGGGTTATGTTTATAAAGCATTCACTGCTATTTAATAAACATTCACTATAGATGTAACTTTCTGGTGCATGTGCTTTAAATTACAGCAATTGTGATTCCCCTGCAGTGAATGTTTGGTAAATATCAAATTATCTGCTTTATAAATAACTAATGTTAAAAAAAAAGAATACATTTGTTAGGAATGAAAGTGGACTTTGTTCCTTTTTTGATATTTCTGTGGGGCTGTTTAAAAACAGATACAACTAAATTACTGTATCTGCCAAAACTGATTTAATTATGGCTGTAAAACAAATTCTTGGAGGAGCAAATGTAGATTTGTGGCAGATATTCGACTGACATTTCCCAGCTGAAAATAAGATATGAATTAATATTTGTTCCCCTGATTTTGATTATTGAAATAAATGAGAGAAATGGCAGCACTAAATGCCAATGTTCTACAGGTGTTCTTGCACGTTAGTGATAAAAATATTAAATGTCATGGCTCTGTCTTGCCAAATATATAAGAACAGTAAAATGAAATGCCTTGCGATACAAACATTATTTCCCATCTAGGATAAAGATAACAAGAACAAAGAGAATTGAGATGATAAAATCCGCTAAGGACATTTTCAAAGCCATAGCAAGTGTTTATGATTGTAATAGGAAAACTGGGCTTTGAATCGAATACACATCTTTTAGCTTTGTCAATTTCCTTTACCTGCTTCTTAGGAAAAACAATTAGTTTATATGGCTGTGGGTATAGTGATTTTCTCCAGGCTAAGGCTGTGAATGCATCATATGGGTTAATTTTGTAAAATGTCAAATACCCAGACAAAGTTTAATAGTACGAAATCATTGAAACTGAGCAAAAAAAAAAAAGAAGGAAAACATACAACAGTAAACAATAATGCAGGGTATTTTATGTTTAAAGATGATCTCATAAAGTGTGTATTTTGTTACTTTTTCATTGCTAAACATTAACTCTTATTCATTTTAGTGTCAGTACCTTAGTCCTGCTCAACTTTAAATATGGAAATGTCTTCACAGTATGTATATCAAGGGGTTTTAAAATATTATATATTTTAATATAACACTTTTAAAATATTTAATAATATAATAATAGTGTGATTGCAAAAGATTTGTTCTTGTTGATGAATGTTGTACTCTGGTAATTTCCGGCATGGTGATCCCATAATTATAAGTTTAAAAAAATAAAGTGAACATATGTAACCTGACTCCTAACATGAGCCTTTAACACTTTACCCTCCCTTTGACATTACATCTATACCCTGCTATTTGATTTTTTTGCTGTCGGGCCCTGTCTCACATCTTTCACCTCAGCTGGCCACACCTTTTTTGCTATTTTGTTACTTTCTTTTTTTTTACTTATTAAATGTTTACTGTAATTTTCAAAGCATAAACAATACAAAGGCAATGTATTTTTTTTCTTTTCTTTTTTACTTCTACCGCTCCAAGCTCGTCCCTGTGATGGAGTGCAATCTCAATACAAACTAGTAGTCCATCACTGGAGCCATTTTTAAAAATGTATTTTATTGTTTATCCGATTAACCGATTAATCAAACTTAATAATCGGCTAACTAATCGATTTTGAAAATAATCGTTAGCTGCAGCTCTAGTGTAAGCTCAAGACTTATAATAATCGACATGTGTCACTCATTTGAAATATAAAGAAATAATAATAAGCCTTCACCAGACGCACATGGGGGCACGAACAGTGACAAGGGAGCGGGTGAGGAGGGCGGGTGGTTCGGGTGCGGTTTTGCCCGGGTCAGCTAGGAGAGCATACATCTCATGATGGGTGCTACCAGGTGAGTATGTGTAATTAGTCAGATGGTACGTTTGGTGCCTTTGGAGATGCTACCAGCAGGGAGGCATATCTGTCAGTTGTTTTGAAATGTAGCCAGCATGCCCAGGTAGCGTAGAAGGTGGTATAGGTATCTGTGCTAGAGTGATGGAGTTCCTCCATCAACCTCAGTCTATCCACTCTGGTTAACCATTCTGCAATGGTGGGCATCTGTGGGGATCGCCAATATTTGGGTATGAGCGCCCTGGCAGCATTCAGCAGGTAAGGGGCTAACAATTTCCTGTATGATTTTGTTGACATTGGGGTAAGGTGGAAGAGGCATTGCCAAAGGTCTAGGATAGTGGGTATACTGGTGATGTCCTTGATAAGGTTGGTAATCTCTGTCCAGTACCTCCGCACCTGTGGGCACTCCCAACATATGTGAGCGAAACTGCCCATCGAGCCACAGGAGCGCCAACAAAGCGGAGGGGTGGATGGGCATATTGCATGTGCTGTAAGAGGCACCATGTACCATCTGGCTAAAAGTTTGTAATTTACTTCTTGCATATAACTATCTGGCGAGGCTGACAGACATACTCGTAACAGTTTAGAGCGTTGTGAGGTACTGAGGGTCCTCTGGAGATCCCTTTCCCATTTTTCGATATATATATGCTGGAGGCGAGGAGTAATTCAGGTCTCCAATGATCTTATAGATGGTTGACAGAGTATGACTCGGTGGTTCGGATGAGCCCAATAGTAGTTCAAAGGGTAAGAAGTTCGGAGTGTCTCGTAGGGGGCTTGGCAAGGAGGCAATAACATGTTGAAGCTGACAATGTTTCCAAAAGTCCATAGCGAAGGTCCCCCAGCATGTCCGCAAGGATTGAATGGATAGGAGGTTGGTTCCCTGGAGTACATCCTTTAGACGAAGACACGTCGTGTCTGTCCATAGCAAAAAAGTTCGGTCAGATTTCCCCGGTGGGAAATAGTCTGATCCTGTTAGGGGTAGCAAGAGCGAGTTGTAGTGCTACCCATGGACTTTGTGCAGCCTGTCCCATGTGTGCAAGGTTGCTACAGTGAGTGGTGAGGTTGTGGGGGAGAAGGAAGTTTGCCTGGTTTGTTTCCGAGTTCATAGAATTGTTTATCTATTTTAGCGAAGGCTTGTCTAGTGTCCGATTCCAAGAGCTCTCGGAGGTGAGTCCTTCGTAGAAGGAGTGTTTGGTACACAGTTTTATCAAGAGTAGCTTCGTGTGATTGTTCCAGGGAGTGTATTTCAGATAGCAATATGCAAATCTGAAAGAGACAGTCTTTTTTCCACTTAGAGCCTTCCGCCACTAGGACACATCTCACCACCGACTTGTGCGCCTGACAGAGGGTGGCCGGTGTGACCGAACCCTCGTCATTCTCCTCAAAGTACGAGGCAATACAAGAGGTCAGATGGTCTGCGATTACCGGGTCATGGAGTAGGGATTCGTTAAGCCTCCAGTTGTATTGACGATGGGGTGCATTAAGTACATTGAGCGTTACCGATACCGGAGCGTGGTCGGAGATGGTCATAGGGAGAATCTCGGTGGACACTACCATGTCCAGGAGGAAATGATCTAAGAAGACCATATCCAGCCTGGAGTAGGTGCCGTGTACCACGGAGTAGTGGGTGTAATCCCGCTCTTTAGGGTGGAATACCCGCCATGCGTCAACCAACTGGGACCTATGAAGCGTCCGGCGAACCGCATTCATGTGAGACTTAGGATTGCGAGCATGGCCGGTGGAGAAGTCCAGTGGCTGGTCCAGGCTAATATTGAAATCTCCTGCAAGAATCAGGTGGCCCACGCGGAAGTCACGCAATTTGCCTAATATTTTCTTGAGATATTGAGCTGGGGAGGGGTTCGGACAGTAGACATTAGCCAAGGTGTAGGAAACACCGTACATCATGACATGAAGAAATAGAAATCTGCCCTCTGGGTCCACCAGGTGATCAGTGACTGTAAACGAGACATCCCTCCCAAATCTAATAGCGACCCCTCTACCCTTTTTAGTGGGTGAGGTGGAATACTACCAGTGGGGGTGATGTCTCGAGCACAGTCTAGCCGTGGAGTCGTGGGAGATATGTGTTTCTTGTAGGAAAACCAGTTCAGTACGTAAACTTTTGAGTTCTGTTATCACCTGATGTCGCTTAGCGGGGGCGTTCAGGCCCCTGACATTATATGTCACTAAGCGAAACGAGGACATTGCAGAGGTACTTTTAAGGATTCAATAAAAATTTCCGAGACCCAGCAAAGGACTGCACCCGGGGAACACAGGAGGGGGAAGGCACAAAGGGAGGGAGACAACACTTGGAAGGGGGACATGAAAATTCAGAACATTGTACATCAAAACAGTAAAGTGCGTGCCGAATATAGCACAAGGGCCATATCCCAAGAACCTTCCGGTGCCTTGGGAGCGGCCGCCTAGTGGGGGGTGTAGGGCAGGGCACCAGCAACGTAACCATATTTGTCATGTCTGTAGCCACAGAGCGCCTGTCTTAAGCCCCCGAGCAATCAAAGAAAGGCATATAAACGTATAACTGTGTTACCCAATAAGAACCTGGGGTGAACGGAGGATCGTAGTTATGGCAGTCCCAGTAGAGCCATATAGGTGAGAAGAGAAAAATATAAAACGTAAAATGAAAAAAAAAAATCAAAACGATTGTAGGTGAAACGGCTACTGTAGACATCCCATAACAGGGCAGTGTGGGGTGCTCCTATGGGGGAATCACCCTCACTGGAGATGGGAGTGCAGGTTTCCTCGGTCGGTGGAATCCGGCGTAATCCCGGAGGAAGAAAAGATGGACCGTTGTAGAGAGACCAAAGCGAGGGCCAACAGAGGCGGTGTGCCATCACGGAGAGACCACGTTTTCACTCAGGAGGCCGGGGAGCCATGACGGTTTCTGGGCCGGGAGGGGATGTAGAGCGTCTCCTTTGAGTGCGTCGGGGTCTTTGGGCCTTTTGTTGCCACTGCATCGGGGGTGAATGAGCCCAGGTGGGGGACAGATCTGACCATCCCGGCAGCTCCGGGGGAGCGATTTCTAGCCTCTCACAGAATTTCTGTAGGTCTTCAGGGAAGCGAGGGACTGCTGAGCGTCCCCCCTTTGATCCGATCAGGCAAGCTGGAAAGCCCCAGCAGTATGTGATGTCATTGTCCCTTAGTAGATGTAGGAGCGGTTTTAGTGCACGTCACCTGGACAAGGTTTCAGATGCGAGGTCTGGGAAAATGCGGAGTTTAGCCCCATCAAAGTCAACTTTGGCGGTACCTCTAAGGCGGTCCATAATCAGGGCCTTATCTGAGAAATAATGGAGGCGGACTATGACATCACGAGGAGCCTCCCCTACTCCGGAGCGTGGTCTCAGGGCCCTGTGAGCATGGTCAAACAGCAAAGTGGAGGTGGGAGCTCTCCCCAGTATGGTATTAAAAATGCCACGCAGCCTGTCAGCGAGATCCCCATCCTGGGTGGCCTCTGGGAGGCCCCTAAGCCGTAGATTGTTGCGACGGCTTCTGTTCTCCTGGTCTTCTAGCTTATAAAATGCTGATCGTATAGCAGTATGGGTTTGCTCACCGTGTGTCTGAAGTTCTTTGATGGCCTGGGCATGTGCGTCCAATCGGCTCTCCACCTCTTCCACTCGCCGCATGGCGTGGGACACTTCAGCCTTCACAGAGGAAATCTCAGACTTGAGGGAGCGCTCTAGGCGGGAGAACATTTCCGTCAGGTCCGATTTGTTGGGGAGAGTTTTAGCCAGCGTGGCTACAGATATCCCGGAGCCCCGGTCAGAATCTGTAGATGCCGCAGATAGAGCGGAGGAGTGGGATCCGTCCGACGGGTGTGAGTTGGCATCTCCCAAATGGCCTCTGGACCTCCAGGCGCACGTCTCGCCTCAGCGGCCGGGGAGAAGGCTTCCGGCGTCCAGAGGAGCGTGATGGTGCCTGTTTTCTGGGTCTCAGCGGACTGGGGGTACTTCTGTTTTCTCCCCATGCTTTAGGGATGAGATGGCTGACCGAGGAGCACTTCGAGAAGGTGGGTAACTGCAAGATTGCTCGGGGTGAGAGACGGAGCTCTGGCTAGGCACATCTACTAGCCGCCATGCGCAAACCACGCCCCCATTTTGTTACTTTCAGTGTGGAAAGTTAGTAATAGACTCCTCAAACTATATGCTTTCTGCAGTCGCAGGGCCTGAATAATTAAAAGATGGTTCTACTGATTTAGTAAATTCCCTGATAGTTGCACAAATGTTTATCAACACAGCTCCCAAAGTCGGCCGGGCGGCTCAGTCGAGCCAAAGGCATATGCTTTTGCTCGACTGACCCGAGGACCCGCCCACTGCTACAGTTCTCCATTGACAGCAGCAGAGGGCAGGTGCAATAGCTAGTTTGCTATTGGCTATTGCAAATTGAAATAGTCAATAGAAATCTAGCAATGCATTCCTATGGTGAATTTTTTTATTTTATTATTCTGACGGCAGCCAACGGCTCGATGTCAGAATAAAAAAAAAGCAGGGAAAGGTTTACTCTGCTCAACCGAGCAGAGCAAAACTTTCCTTTAGAAAGTGTTTCTCTCCCGGGCGGCCAGGAGTCGCTATCTAATAGCGGGAAACTCTGCAGGAAGTGATGTAATATACATCAGTTCCTGCATTCGGGGACTGAGAGTAGATCAAAGGGAGATCGTGTACGGATTTCCCTTTGATCTCCTGTCACAAAGTCGTGCCGGTCCCGGCCGCATCGAGCACTGCGGATCTCGGCAACGGCAGTGACAGCTACTGTTAATACAAACAACCGGGTGCCTCGAGACGCTCGATCGCTTGAATGTAAAGCTCCCGGCCGGCCGTGTAATTACAACGGCTCCGCCGTCCTCTCGTCACAAACGAGTGGACGAGTGGATTTTTCAAGGCCCGTATACATATATATATATATAAACATATGTAAAACATTAGTTTGAAACAAGTTTTAACTATTTTAACTATAAAATGTATAAAATTGATACAAAAACATTATAGTTTCTTCACAGGTTCAGACCTAAAGGGAAACATTCCGCAACTTTATGTCAAAAGAAAGCATCTGAACAGTTGTTCACGCTACAGACACTAAGCCTTGCCTTTTTTAGCACTGTAGCTTTAGGTGTTAAACCTAAATGGCCTAGGAGATGGAGGTGGCTGCAAAGAATGGCAATGCTGCAGGCATTTCACTGCAGAATAAAGAGTGTGGTCACCCTATTGAAGGAACCGGCATATCAAGAGCTCTGGTGGCAGAATTACTGGAAACAGAGACTAAAGCAGTTCAAACAGTATTAGAGTTTCTAGAAGATGCTGACCAGTATAGGAAATTCCGGGTAGAATTTTTATCAATGAACCCATATGTTACAGCGAGCACTTTACAAAACAAACAGTACTCTCTTAAGGGTATGGGAAGCCTACGTGATATATTTGATTTTAACATCTGATCATTTTTTTTTACCAAACTTTCATTAAAACAATACAAGTACTCATGTGCCAGCAGTCTCTGAAAAATGTGGGCTACCCTTAATGAAGGTAAAATAGATATTCATATTCCAGTACATTCTATTGTGCTCTTAAAATCTACTCCCCAGAGTTATTCAACTTATTCACTTCAATACAGAGCAGGTCTTCTCTCTCCAAACTGTACTCTCTAGTGGTGATCAGGAACAGCCTGTTTAGGAGCAAAGATGGACAAAAACACAAGGCTATCATTCAGGGATTTAGCCTTCAAACTAGGTGACCTATCCTATATAAATGTTTTTTATAGAATGCAGAGACAAGTACAAATTCATAATGTTTAGTAAATGGTTCTATAACTCATCATAGTGAGGAACACTTCTGTTGTTTACATTGCCATATTACAGGGGAACTTCAGCTGGTCCAGGATAAACAGGAAAAAACAAACTGGGCATCTAATCATCCTCATTGACTGAAATAGCAACTCACACAGTTATGCTAGTCAATACAGAAGCAACAAAACAGATCCTATGAAGAGAACACTGAACATGCAAAACACAAAAGTCATATTTTTCATCTGTAGTATATGTATTATATATGCAAAAAAGAAACATATTTTTGCTACTGCAACACTGATTATTTTTTTGCTGTTACCCTCTCTGCTCAAAACCTTAATTTTCACAGAAAAATATAACACTTTCTGAACACATGTATTTTTAGGAAGGCTATTTTCAGCTAGCGCAAGCACCATATATGCTTGTTCTGATATAATAAAGCCTTCATGAAGAATGTGGTAAACAGGGAACAGAGGAATATAATGCTAATGTATTATCTACATGCAACGTTGAAATGTAGCACATCATTTTATGCAAATTAATCTTGTTGTTTACTGCAGGAATGCAAAATGGCATGTCTAACTTTTTCTTACAGTAAGGGTCCCTGATTCACAATTAGTAGAACAGCTATGGAAGACTGTAAATACATGGCACAAAAAACATAACATAAAAAAGCCATTTTTACACATAAGTGTTTCTTTCACCTATTCAAGCAAGGGGATATTAAACGTTTTTTGAACTTAGTTGGAGAACATAGGTTTGCTGGGTTAGCATACAAATGAAACCTTTATTAAATCAGCCTTAAAATATGCACAACTCTGTACTACTTTCTTGAAACATGAAACAAAAATTTAAATAACAGTTCAAACTATGCATTTGTACATTTCCTATGCTTCCACCACACCATGAGTTCTCACTGTTGCGCATATTGTTTTCTGTTTTTGCCCTACTGCTTTGGATAAGAATTATAAACACACAACGCAATATATTCATTCTGTATATGACTGCAGGGAAACATTTACCATGCTTGATGTTTCTGTTTTTTTTAAGGCCAGCAACAAACTAAGGCTTGTACGTCTAAACAATGCAACACCCGAATACAAGTGAAGTAACATGGTATTAGGAATGACCTTTGGGATGAGGTTGAGTTTGAGAACACAACCCATTTACAGTTAATGGACATTATTATTATACAGGATTTATATAGCGCCAAACGTTTGCACAGCGCTTTACATTATAAGGAAGACATTACAAATACAATACAATTCAAAACAAGATGGTAAGGAGGGCCCTGCCTGTGAGTGATTACAATCTAAACATGGTGAATAATGTGGCAGTTTGATGCCATAGCAACCAACTAAAAATAATGCAGTTTCACAGCTCCACATCTTCTTAAGACAACAGCCTCATTGCTGGGGTCAACAATCCGTTTATATGACATTCAACTCTCTCCCTGAAGAAAAACTCTTCTGCATGCTTACAAACAGGAACAAATGGGGTGGCGCCATTTGTATGTCCTGGAAAGTATGTCTCTCATGACATACTTTCCAGGAATGCAGTAGCACATAAAACTCTTACATCCACTTTGCTACAAGTTCAAATACAGGCTAAAAATTCAGATAACCATAATAGATAGAACAACTTAAGAATACATGGTATGACTGAGTTTGTGAAATAGTTCATGATAATGCTCTGTAAGTCTCTGGTAAGACATTCTGACATACCAAAATGGAATAAAGGGGCCACCATCCACACCCTTTGTGATCTACCAGCATCAGCTTTGAGAGCTACTGGTAGATCACAATATACTTAATGGGCACCCCTGGTCTAAACCATAAATGCTCAGTAAATGCAATGTAACTTAAATTTTTACTGATTGCACCATGAAAAAATCCTTACAATGCTAATTTGTGCCATCAATGTTATCTTAATTTTAGGCTAACGACTTACTGAAACTATTTTTCCCCATTGTGCGTTGCAATGGGACATAAAAATAGAGAAAAAAGTTCTCCTAAAGTAATATGCTTGAATTCACATTGAGCTACAGTATATAAAAGTGACATTATTGTGATCTTATTTTAATCATCAGACATTGTTGAATATATTAACAGAAAAAAATAACAGAAAAACTACTTTTTTTCTAATTTCTTACTATTCCCAACAAAAACCTAAGAAATAAATTGGCATGTATCTATATTTGCTACTAAATTGAAGCACTATCTGTCTTGGAAAAAATTGTATAATAAATTAGGGTAAACTACACAAATCTAAAAAATATAGTATGCAAAGACATCACCAAAAACCAAAAAACACTCTGGGATTTTTACTGTTGCATACATTTGCAAATACACATTGAAGCCACACTGCCATTCACAGGCACAGCTAAAAATTGTGGTCCCTAATTTTGAATCCTATGCTTAATCCCCAATTTCAGAACATGAAAAAGCTGTGCACAAACAAGTTCTCCTGGAGGCAGCCCCTTCCTCTTTGAAGGTACAGCAACATACCAGAAGCTGACATTTTACCTGGCTCCAGGTGAGCTTGCTCTTAGTTAATGCAGTACTTATATGTGTCCCTTACTTTTAAGTATTTCAGACAGTTTAGTTAGATGTTTTTTGCTGGCTAGCTTTAAAGTGTGCTGGGGACTACCTTTTGGGATATACACAGAGGGGGATTTATCAAAACTGGAGCAGACAGAATCTGGAGCAGTTGCCCACAGTAACCAAACAGCTTCTCTCTTCAGTTTGTTCAGTTAAGCTTTGAAAATTAAACAGAGAAGCTGATTGGTTGCCATAGGCCACTGCTCCCTTCCCCTCACAGTATACAATATATATAAAAACTTTTACTTCTTTATTTAGGTTTCATAGGTATGTATCAATAAGAAGGGCTAGGTAAGGGTTAGGTAAGCTTGCAATCCTTGTGTGGATGAATAATGAAAATCAATATCAGCACTGCTTGTTTGAATAGTCAGCATCAGCAATAATACACCTGCTTGTATGCAACTAAGCACAAATCCCTTGTTTTTTGTATTTCTTTTATTTGAAAAGGGCAATATATTAAGATCTGAGATTATGCTTTGGATTTTACAGTTTCAACAGCTTTATAGTATACTGAATAGTGTGTATTTTAGTTTATCAATCTGTTTTACTTTGTCAAAGGCAAAGAGTGCTAATTATACTCGCCCCCCAGGTATTAAATGGGTGACCTGGTCACAGAGTAAGACAGAACAATGCAAACTTTAAAACAATGACCTGCCAAATCTGTTTCAAAATAATTATAGAATAAACATAGTTATCAATTTTCTATAAACTATTAAGTGGATTGAAAGGAAAATTGCTCAATAAGACTAGGATCAATGTTGGCCAGATGGGTAAATACAATTACAATCCAGAGTTATTTGTTGAAATTAAATTACACATATAATACTATACTTGATGACAACATAAAGTGGACCTGTGATTTACATTCAAATTAGATCAGATGTCATAACCAGATTACACTATTACTTTGTGTATTGAATGCATTACTTTTTTCCACTGCGTTATACGGTATTGCAGTACCACATATTGTGCTGTGTTGCAAAGCACTTCAGCTGGGAGGTGCATTGGGGTACAATTCAAACTGTAATGCGCTGTATGGCACGGTGGGTGTGTTGGGTGATAGCATGTGTTAATGTTACGGTACCTTGCGATCGACGCAGCACATAGGTGTGAACAGGCCCTTAATGTCTGATTCTGTCTAAATATTATCCTTCTGTAATCACCTGTAAAGCAATACTCATATCAAAAGATTCCACATTGCTGTCAGCCTAACACTATGAACCAACTTACATAAGGGGAGAGTACAGGGATGATTTCATCAGTGAACTGCTAATGTTAACAGACCATGATGAGTCTTTGACCAGGGTGTATTGCTTAAAGTAGTATTAAACATTCAAACTTTCTTTCAATAGTCAATCCAGATCAAAAAATGTATATTGCTCAGCAAAGTATTTCTTTATGTTTTTGACCAAAGCTCTTAGTCATCATGTTTCTAAAGAGCTGGCTCCACCTCCTTTGCTCTGCTTCCCTGAAATTATTGTAAGTAGAAGGTCACAAGGGACAGCCTAGTCTCCAGCAGCTTTCCATCTACTAGCTTGGAGAAAAGAGGAAGGAAGAGAAGGGAGCAGGGGAGTGGCTTGCTTTGCTGTGTCTGTGGGGTCTATTCACGAAGCAGCCTTGCTTCGGCTAGCTTTGGCCCTAGGACCCCTTCGGTTCAGTAGAAGCGAAGGGCAGCTATACGGGCTATTCACTATAGCCCATACAGCTCCTGATGTGGGCCAGGTGGCTCAGTCGAGCCGAAGGCATATGCTTCGGCTTGATTGAGCCGAGGTGAAATCCGAAGCTGGCCCATTGGCCAGCCGACAGCCTGCTTCTGACAGCTGGGCGGAGCCCGCCGTGAGCTCCGGCCACTTGCAGAGAGATCAGCGTCCCTGGTTACCAGGAGAGAAACACTTTCTCCAAGAAAGGTTTACTCTGCTCGAGCAGAGTAAACCTTTCCCTGCTTTTTCTTTTTTATTCTGACATGGAGCCGTTGGCGGCCGTCAGAAAACAAAAACAAAAAAATATTTTCACCATGGGAATGCATTGCTAGATTCCTATTGGCTATTTCAATTTGCCAATAGCAAACTAGCTATTGCACCCGCCCACTGCTGCTGTCAATCAGCAGAGGGGACCTGCAGTTCTCCACCAGGTGCCCTCTAGGGATTGACAGCAGCATAGGGCGGGTGCAATAGCTAGTTTGCTATTTACTATTGCAAATTGAAATAGCCAATAGGAATCTAGCAATGCATTCCTATGGCAATTTTTTTTTTTT
>NW_017308312.1:204747-209387 GCF_000935625.1 Nanorana parkeri | reverse complement strand
AGCTCCTTCTGCACTTTGGGTCGGCCGAACATGCTGAGCATGTTCGGCCTACCCGAAGCCACGCAAAGCCACCCGATGTACGGCTGATTTCTGGAATCAGCCGTACCAGCCTGAAGTGAATAGCCGAACAGAGTTCGGCTCACTTCACTTCAGGTCAGTGGTTCACTCGGCTGCCTACGGCAGCTTAGTGAATAGACCCCTGTGTGTTTGTGGAGGTAGAAAGAAAGTCCCTCCGTACTCCCCACAGAGCTCCCAGCCTGTGCAACAGTGGTGCTCGCAGTGATGACCACGGATGGCGCCGTGCAGACACAAGGCGGAAAACATGAATCACCAGCACTCGATAATATCGTCAATATGTCCATTTAATTGGACAAATCGTCATAATGAAAAAAGCCAATCTTTCGGGGGCCACACAAGGTCCCTTCATCAGGGCAAAAAGATGTGACAACACATGCATATTGAAGAACCACATATATACCGCTTAGGCATTTACCAATTACATTCAAAGTAACTCCCCGTGACATCATCATGGTGGGAAATCCGCCATGATTAAATGAGCAGTATAAACACTATGCATAATATATTAAGCAACTAACACAGTGACCATAGTAGACCATACCAGATGATAAGATGGATCACACTGATATGCGGGGTACAGAGTGAAGGGAAGCCAGCGTTCATGGAAATACAACAGAGGGGGGGGGGAGGGTATGTTTCATAAGAGATCAGAGGAAGCCACCCAAGTCTCCGCCCAGCTGGTCCCAGAGCACAGGCGTAAATCTCCCCAGGAGATGGGAAAAGCTTTGATCGTATCTCCACTCTCCGGAGATCACAGAGCGCATGAGCAGAGACTGCATATCCACAAGCTAGGGAGAGTGTGGGAAAGTTCAGCACGTACCAAAAGTCACACAGCAGCCCGCACATCATGGTCACCAAAATAATCAGGATGGGAAGTAGACTGACAAATAAGGACATTAATATGACAAACAATACACAATTGGTACAATATATAGAAATGATCACAAATAAGGCAAAAATTGTAAAAACGCTAGAGAGCAAAACAGAAGATACATGGAAAACAAAATAAAGGAAGAAAACAAGAAAAAGCCAATATCAATATAAAAATCAGATATTACACTATCCAAGTATATGACCACAAGCTAGCACAGCATAGGGGACCACTAGGGGTCAAAGGGACCACATAAACAACGACACATATAATAATTTGCGTGGGTAATAATAAACCACAGTATAGAAATATATATTGTTACATAGAGCATAGAGGTGCCCCTTATTTTTTAATGCTGGGCTGCATGCATATCAATACATGGACAGTGTAAAAATATCCAAAAATGTAATTGGTAAATATGAATGAATACAAAATTGTCTCAATGAGCAAGAAAACATTATAGAGATAGGGCAGTGTTCAAACCACTGGGCTTAACAGTATTTAGTGTGTGAATCCAAAAGGCCTCCCTGTGCAATAAAATATTATCACGATTGCCCCCTCTATGAGGTCTTGGCACATGCTCAATAACCATCACCCTAAGCTCATGTATCTGATGGTTAGACTGGGCAAAATGTACTGCCACAGGTTTATTGTGATCAAGAACCTTCCCCTGTCGTTTATACTCGATCACCAACTTGATGTCACTTTTATGTTTCTGGTAACATTTTGGAGACACACACATATTACTAGCACACACAAGGGTGGCTCCATAGGATTCTGCAAGGGAAAGGAACCACCCTAAAACAGGATATTAGGGTTTGCGGTCAGGGGACTAACTGATACTACAGGAAACTAGAACTTTAAAAATGTCGCCACATTGCAGTGGTTCAGATTTCTTTGTGGCTTAAATACCAGACAAATGTATGCAATGCATGTTGGTACACATAACTGGATTGGTAATACTATTGTATTTGCTAACAATTCTTACCAAGTGACACACTAAATTTTGCATACCCTATATATAGGAGTAAAGGCTGTTGGCTTGGAGCACTTGTTACAAATCATCATGAGTGTCAGAGCACAAGCAATAATTTTGGGGCCATTAATCACTGTTAACACTAAACTGATAAGTGGTAAAAGCTTTTAAAGTGTTTCGCAGGCGCACGCAATTTTAAGGCTTGACATGTTTGGTATCTATTTACCTGACATGACCCCATCTTTTATATCCACCAAAATATTGCGTAATAATAAATGTTTCATAACATAACGTAGCAAAAACAGTTTATTTTTCAAAATTTTTGGTATTTTTTTCGTTACAAAGCAAAAAATAAAACCCCAGTGGTGACTAAATACCACCAAAAGAAAGATCTATCTGTCCCAAAAAATAGTATCAAATTCATTTCAGTACAGCATTGTATGACCGGATAAATGTCAGTCAAAGTACCTGCAGAGTGGAGTACTGAAAAATGGCCTGGACAGGAAGGGGATTTAACACCCCAGTCTTCAAGTAGTTAAGCTAGCAGTTACATACATTTCTTAATAGAATTCCTGCAGCTAAGGTGCTTAGACATTGGTATTCATACTAGATGTGCCTCAGGCCATCAGAATTCATTGGGAAAAATTCCAGGCACAACTTTAGAGTTGCCATCTGAAAGTTATATTGTTATAGTATTAGACCAATACACTGTATTTTAAAGTGCCATACCATTCCCTATAAACTTTTTTTTTTTAAGCTAAAAACAGGATTGTAGAAAAAGTAACACTTGAAGTGGGTACCCCTTCACACTGCAAGGGGTAAGTGCTCATTAATTTCAAGAGCAAGAGTCAGTAACCCTTTCCACATTAAATGTCATTTTACAAGCAATAGACAACTGGTGTGCCAGTGAACCGTATGTTCAGATTTACCATTGCCGCACCTTCACATTTCTGATCAGCCCTAATGCATACATATTCACTCCTCAGATTAGCTCCAGTGCATGCAACTCCAGACCTCAGATCAGACTTAATGCAGGCACCTTCACATCTCAGATCAAACCAATGCATGCACATTCAGACCTCAGATCAACCCCAAATGCATGCACCTTTACACCTCAGATCATCCCCAATACATGCACCCTCGGACCTAAGATCAGCCTCAATGCACGCACCTTCACATCTCAGATCAGTCCCAAATCATTCACCTTCAGACCTCAGATCAGCCCCAACAACTTCACCTTCAATCCCCAGATCAACGCCAAAACATGCACCTTCAAAATGCAGGTTTTTTTTATATCTGATGCAGGGTTCAAACAAGGAAGTAGGGGGTGTGGACAGGCTTCTTTGGCATACCTATGTCATGAGGTACTGTTGAACCTCTACTCACCAGGGGGACCCACTACAAGTAGCCCAGAGCTCAGATTTAATTGGTAGGTATCTGTGCCGGAGTCTATCCACAGCCTTCAAAACATGTACATCCAGCACCAAATGGAAATTGGTACATTTTCCTAGCAACATGGCTTGCTAAGTGGGTAGGGACTACATCATTCTTCACAATTCTTTATGGTAATGTTAACACTTAGTGGCCATTTTTCCCATTCCTCCCCTGCTTCCTATTAGGTTAAGATGCAAGACTTTATTAATTTCTCCAACACACTGACTGATTTACTATTGACTATAGACTGTTCACTTATGACGGGAATGTTCACTTAGCTTACTTATTAGGATTAAGCTGTGTTCACTTCAATCATGTAAAAAACAAAACTCCTGTTTTTTTCCCCCTTCATATATGTTTATGCATTCAAAGTGCTGGCTCCGCCCAGCTGTCAGAAGCAGGCTGTCGGCCGGCCGCTCGGCCAGCTTCGGCTTTCAGCACGGCTCAGCCGAGCCGAGGCATATGCGATCGGCTCGACTGAGCCGCTCGGCCGTGATCGGGAGCTGTATGGGCTATTGTGAATAGCCCGTACAGCACCCCCTCGGTTCTCCTGAACCGAAGGGGTCCTGAGGCCGAAGCTAGCCGAAGGATCGGACGAAGCTACGGCCAGATCCTTCGGCAGCTTCGTGAATAGACCCCATAATCACATTTTCATATACTTTTCAAAGTAAACATTCACTTTGCTAAGTGAAAGGTCTCCTTTTCTTTAGTAAATTAACCTTAATAGTTAAAACTAGTCTACCTCACTCCCATTCACCTAATACATAATATTGCAGATGAAGGCACAAGCTACTCAAAAACTCTGGTCAGGGATAATTTTTGGGCCAGCAATCCCATGTATTAGGATGACTAAAGCAAAAGGTGAAAATATAATTATTGCAATAGAAATTTAGGATTGCTCTCACTTTAACATAATTGCTAATAGGTGATATATATTTAAAGACAATTAAACTATGATTTTGTAAAGTGACAATGATAAATATGTAATGTCTAAGCTGTAATTAGAGCAATACTATGTTCAGGCGTTAGAAGAATTGTTTAATTATCCTTGTACTCGTAAAGTAGTTATTAAAATAATTATCTGTGCCTTACTAATTAATTACAGGTGAGTATAATGATTTTTCTTTTAATCGACTATTCATCCATCAATGTTAAACTTGTGTCAACATACCTTGATGTTCACTTCAGATGTGTCAATAGCTGTCTACAATTTTCCAGTTGCTATGAGAGCCTTTCCAATGTATTAATCACATTTTTTTAAAAAGCCTTTCCAAGGACCTT
>NW_017308312.1:193324-204689 GCF_000935625.1 Nanorana parkeri | reverse complement strand
GATTTGTAGGAAGCCTTGCTATAGATTATTCTGTAGATACTGAAACATGCCACTCTAGTAATTTTCTTTAAACTGAAAGCTAAGTGGATACATTTGCCTGATTTATTTCAGTTTAGTCCTAGTGTTTTAATAAGGAAAATGGCATCCCTTGCACCTCATAGTTCTTATGGCCATTTGTTTGGCATCGTGCCTCACTGTATACAGTTTTCTAAAGCAAATTGTTTTTGCAAATCTGTTATACATTTTTTTTTTACCAGGAGAGCCATCAAGTAAAAGCACTTGCTGATGCAGTTTGACAACACTAAGCCACTGACTCACAATTAGCAGCAGCATTGTCATCCTGCTGTGTGAACTCCTTCAGTTCTCCATTGGGCTGCCTATCAAGTGTATTTAAAATACACTTAATAAATAGAGGATAGATCTGAGAACCCATGAGCACCCCTCCTCGGAGTGATGGGGAGCACATACTGTATATAACATCATATATAACACTGCATCTTCTATGACATCACTGATTGTACCAGGTGGATAATAATGGCTGATACCTCCTATTTAAAAAATGTATTTAAGAAAGAACAGGGTAAAAAAACAGTAATTTCATGAGAACAAAGGTAAGATATTGCAAAAAAAGCTTGTTAATATTTGTGCTAATAATATACTTTACCAAAAGGTGATTCTTTACTAAGAAAACTGGATGACTAAATAATTTCTTTAATTATCACTTCTAATTCTCTAACATGCCATTTTTTATTTTATTTTTTAAATGTTATCCTTTCTTTTCTTTTATTTTTTAAGCATGTACTTTTTTATTGAGTTTTCAGTTGTAATACATAGGAAAGATAGACATCATAATAACCCGACACATGCACAGAACATTAGAGGACAAGCGTTATACAAGGTTATAGATGTATGCGGATCAACAGTGCTTCAAATAAACATGCCATTTTTATGAATGATATTTGGCATAAGGCTAGTTTCACACCTTTTCATGTGCATTGTTGTGCATTTTTATGTTGGTTGTTAACTTTGATGAGTTCTGTCAGCTAATTAAAGTTGAGGCTGCTATAGGAGGGTCTGGATATAATGCACTAGAAATGCATCAAAACACAAACATTTCTATGTGCTGCCATTGCTATAAACAGGGCCTAGAATGTGCGCACTAAAAAATTGTACCTGCACTTTTTTGTTGCATGTCAATATGCCATGCACAAATATGACCTAGCGCCATTAGAAACAATGGCAAAGTTACATATTAAAAATGTGTATTTTGTCTGTTTCCCTTTTAGAGATATTTCCCATTACATTATGTTTCAAAAGAAAGTGAGAAGACATCTTCCCAAAAGGGGCATAGATTGGTATAAAAACTTGACAAAGGCAAAAACCATTTACCCCTCTATTGAACCACTGGGCAGAGCCAGCCGTGATCTTACGGCTGGCTCCGGCCACTTGCAGAGGGATCAGCGTCCCTGGTTACCAGCTAACCAGGGACACTGATCTCCAGACAGCCTAACTCTCCCGGGCGCTCCGGGAGTCTCCCGCTCCCGGCCGCCAAGGAGAGAACACTGCTTTTTCTTTTTTTTTTATTCTGACACTGAGCCGTGTCAGAATAGAAAAAAAAAATTGGGCCATAGGAATGCATTGCTAGATTCATATTGGCAATTTCAATGCTATTTCAATTTGCAATAGCCAATAGCAAACAAGCATTGAACCGGCCCTCTGCTGCAGTTCTCCATCAGGTCCCCACTACTGATTGACAGCAGCAAAGGGCGGGTACAATAGCTAGTTTTCTTTGTGCTATTGCAAATTGAAATAGCCAATAGGAATCTAGCAATGCATTCCTATGGCCAAAAAAATATTATTTTTTGACGGCACCAGCCTGAAGTGAATAGCGAACAGCGTTCGGCTCACTTCGCTTTAGGTCAGTCATTCACTCGGCTGCCTACGGCAGCTTAGTGAATAGACCCCAAAGTATTTTTCAATTCTTGTGTTTAACTTCAACTTCAATCAAAAAAATGACGGCAGACTGTTTCTTTTTTAGCTCTTCTGCAGATTTTACTACGTGTATTCTGACCCACAGTGATTAACATTACAATTAATCAATTCCAATAAACCCTGATAATGAATTTGTAAGGGTCTATTGATATGTGTATAAATGAAACTCATTATCTTGTATATGTGTAGCAGGATAAAGCATAGTTGCCGGTCATGGTAATAAAGAAAAATAGGATAAGCGCTATTTTGTGTTACCTGACAATTTATTTGCGGATTTTCATCATGCTTGACATCACAGTCACTTTTTCCAAAGCATTTGGTTAATCTTTTCTGTTCATTCCAAAACAATTTTAGCAAGAAAATCTATTTTTCCAACAAACAAAAAATTTCTAATTTAAATGCATTTGACTTAACGTTGTGACCACAACATTCAAGCAGTGATATTATTCTGCAATGTAAAAAGATCTACAGCTTGAATTCTGAGGTAAACAGAAGTTGGCATGCAATGGAAATGCAAATAGTTTTTCTTTTCTCCTCCGTATGATTCATAGCCAAATGTTTTACACAGTTAGTAGAAAATGTGAGTATTTAAAGTGTATTTTTTTAAGTATAACAGTGCTTTAACTAAGAATTACACATGTCAACAATCTCTGAAAAATGGCAGTATGATGTATTACCTTTATTGGTTTCTCCAGGAAATGGGAAACACACTTCCCACTCACAGCTCCAGAGAATAGGGCCTCCCCCCAATTAGAAACCAATGCCCTTTCCTAGATAGGTGTAACATTTCCTCCAATCAATGCCCTTTCTTAGACAGGTGAAACATTTCCTCCAATCACAGAACAGGACCTCAATTACACACTACAGTGGTAGGCCAAATATCTGTGAGCCTTCATTACTTGCTTGAATTGTCTTGCATTCATTTACAGAAAAATGTCATCCCTTTTAGAATATGTCTGTGAAGGTGATTTATTTTTTACAGATATCACTTTTAGAAGGTAGTGTGTAATTTGCCTGATTTGATAATTCTTACTATCTGGTCACTGATTAATAAATATAATAGTATGCCTTGTTCAGGTCCTGATCTCCTAGGCCTCAAGGGCAATTTCTTAAATTTGGTCTGCTCTATGTATACCTCACCAAGAGCTAGAGTATACATCAGGGAGCAATTTCACCCCTTTGTATTTACAATGCAGCACCAGACTTTTTCTCATGATTGAACCTCTTAACCAATCTTTTATTACATTAGGGATTGGCTCATTTGACTATGGCCATTTTGTGAACCTTCACATAGAACAACAATTGGCACTTTCCTGGTCACTAAGTGGTAGTCTTCATTCACCCTTGCCTACTTAAGCTTTACACATCAAGTCCAACATCCTTTTTTATAGATACCATCATTACTTAGTGGGAGGTTTTCAAAATTCTTTCTGCCCCAGGATACATTATACCCTCCTTACCATTCATTCTCTCAAGGACATACTGACAAACCTTTCATACTATGATGGCAAAGGGGTAATAGGTTGAGTAAGGACCTTCTTGATTTAAAGGGAGAGTGTTTGCCCCTAAATTTGCACTACCATCATTCCCTTTTATCCAATTTATGCCAATACACGTCTTTCTTCAAAGACTCGCAAACATAACTTCCTTTCTAGCTCTCCCCCCTAATTTAGGCTCAGTTATACTTCCCTTGAACTCAAAAAAATCTGTTTCAACCCTATATACTTTTTATTAGGGAGAGGTCTGGTTTTAAAATATGATTAAATGGGCACAGATACTTAAACTCAGTGTGGAGGATACCCTGCAGTTCATCTAAAAAGATTAGATGTTGGTACATAAAGTCATGGTGAGCTAATCTTAGAGGAAAATGTAATCTAAAATTATCCAAAGAGTTTATTATGCTTTTAACATACGTTTTAAAACACCCTCTCATACACATTATCACACAGATTGACCCAAATGTCAGTTATGTAAGCCAGATTTTTTATGGCTATGCCCTAAATTCAATCACTCTGGTCACAATCCTTTTACATTGTGCAAACTCTCACTAAAAATAAATGTCTGTCTTCCATATAATTGGCCTTTATACATTTCTGTCCCCCATCCTCCTCCTCTGGTACCACTCCCCAGTTAGCTAGAATAGAACACCTCTGCATATTTGCTACTAAAAGTCCAACTTATCCTATTGGATTCATCCTAAACCACCCACCATGTCACAATTTTCACAACTACTGCATAAAATAATGGCATTGGAAAAACTTGAGGCATCCAAAAAACAAGACATTCACCTGTAATTGTTTAAAAACCACTTAAAACTTCCTCTTATTTATTACATACGCTTTTATCATTAAAATAAATGGTTTCAACATTCCAATTCTCCAAATGGTATGCCATGGAACAGTTGGAAGGTACTCTAAGTCCCTTAGAATTTTTCTTTCTCTTTAACTGACAAATATTGCCCTATGGTATTTTGAGATTGGAGACTGCTGCTTCAGTCACTATCTTCAACAACCAGGCTTTCTCCTTGTTCTTTTTTTGTATGCCGACAGAGAGGGGCTGGGTGGGGAGTCTGGGCGTTCTGTGTCCTGTGAGGTGCTCGTCAGCCTCGGGCAGTCTGGGTCTCGGGGCTCTCCCTGATCAGGGAACGGGTGTGCTGTGTTGCGTCCCAATTTCTTACCCGAGAGGAGGCCGGCCGCTGATGAACGGGTAAGCGCCATCTTGGATGCAGGCGAGGCCACGGGGATCGGCGTCTGGCGGGCAAAAAAATCGTCGAGGGAGGCAGTTCTGAAGTCGCCGGGAGTGCCGTGGGTCCTCGGCTCCTTGGGCATGGAGGAATTGTAGGGCAAAGAGTCCGCTAAATCGTCGGTCCGGCACAGTGGTGGCAGAGCTCTCCCAAAGCGTGTGCTCACGGCTCCATGTCCAAGCCACGCCCCTCTCCTTGTTCTGTAAATAATGTTTATTTACTACATTTTTCTTTCTTTTTTTTTATTGGTTTTGTTTCCCCCGAGAGTAACATGATTTATATTTTTGTACTGTAATTTTGTACTAATCCTACAATATAGGAACTGCTCAATTTATCCCGTAATTCCTAGGAAAAATTTGGTGTGAATAGCCCCTAAAAATGTCCCTACAGTTTTCCAGTACTTTTTTTTAATGCTCCTTCATTGGACACTCAAATTTATTTTTTGCATTGGGGGATTCCCTTTAAAATCTAGTTCACCTTTAATAATATTTTTTTAAGTATTTGAAACCTAATTTTCATTGAAAAACTTACTTTATTTTACTTAAAAACAACATTTAAAAACATTGTAATGCTGTGGGTATAGTTTAGAGTAATTCAATGCTAAATTCTTTTTACAGTGTGGGAGTTAATAAGGCATTTTAGGTAAAGAAAAAAAATTGATTTCATTCTGAAAAACTTGTGTGACCCTAGCTATACTAAAAGCCATTTAGTCATAATTAGGTAGGAACTGTTAAGTCTGCTTTTTCTTAAACTAAAAATCACAACAATTATATCACTACGCTGATGATTTTCAAAGAAAATGTTCATGTCTAAAACAAGAGTGGTCTAGCATTTTTTGGCTTAGATCCTCTTATCTAAAAAAAGCATTGTCAATTTAAAAGAAACCTACAGGCACGAAAAACTCCAACCTTCTGCTTGTTACAGTTGTGAGATATGTGTTCAAATGTTTAATATTTTCTGATCTTTTAACAGGATAAACAGCTGATACCTAGGCATAATTTCTACTATGCACATGAAAATGGCAACTTGTATAATGATGTGTTTACCAGAATACAGCAGAATCAACAGGTTGGCTTAGAAACACATTTTATCCTTATCAAACTTACTAGCACCTTCCGCAATTCTCTTATAAAGTTGAAAAAAACATCACATATCCTGTTAAATGCTATTATTTCCTTAAAGTTTGATAACTGAGAAAAGCATACTTTTGTTTTTATCCGGTCAGTTGATTTTGTTTTCAAAAACTGCTTACTAAGATATTCATTCAGAATAGTTGCTTCAGTAAGGACTAATTTTGAATAACACTATTGCCAGTTCAGTAACTTTGAAATCTAATATTAAATTGGTCAGCTGTGAAGCTATTTTAAAATTTGTTTTTAGGCTTGTTAAAATTATTTGTTTTGTTGAATTTAAAAACTCTATTTAATAACTGCAGTCCCAGGAAAGACTGAACATTCTCATTATGTCTTTAGTAGATTTAATATTCAGAGGTATTATATTCTTAAAGAACCAAAAAACATATTTTCTGTATGCAAAATTGTTTGGTGTGAATTTTTTTAAGGCATGGACTGATTTACTAAAAACAAACAGACTGTTTACTAAGGGAATTTGCCTTTGCAGGGAATGTCCCTTAACTTAGAGAATGTGAAATTTAACTTTGCAAAGATTACCCCATCACATTCAAGGAAAAGAAAAAAAACAAAACAGTATTTTTGCTTGCATATAATTGAGTGATGGAAGTAAGCAGTGTTTCACCTCATTCACTAAACTAATGTGAATGTTCCCCGGCAAAGCAAGCAGCCTGTTTTCCTTTAGTAAATCAATTACTAAGTATCATTAACATTATTTAACAAGTTATCATGTTTATGTTTCCATATACATGTAAGGATCAGGACCTGAACCCAGGACCTCTGCTGTGTCTGGCAGTGGGTCTTCCAGCTGAGCCACCTGGAACATTGGACAGCTGTTTGCCTGATCTCTGTGCAATCCTTAAATCCAGTTTTCTCCTGAACTCTGAACTTCTTGCTCCTCCCTTGTACTTCCTATTGAAGCCATGCCTCTGCACTTCCTGTTTGCCAGATTATTGTGCTCCTGCCAATATCCTGCTTTGTGCTCCTACTGGGATACAATCCCCTCATACTGCTATGCGTGTACTGACCTTTGGCTGCTGTTTCACTGACTACGCTTATCGCCTTCCATTTTTAACCTTTGGCTACTGACCTCGGCTGGATCTCTGACCTTGCTTCTGCCTGCTCTGCTTGTGTACTGAACCTGGCCTGATATGCAATACATTTGCCTGCTGATTGAACTACTGGACTTCAAGCCTGATCCCAGATAGTGACAATACAATAAACTTTGTTCACAAAAGGGTGAAGAGATATGAGAAGGCAGGAGAAGGGAACAATATGGACCAAAATAGCAGATTTGGAAAAATTCTCCAATTCAGCACACTTTTCGGTTCAGCTATGTTATTCTAGATTTTTCACTTCTCCTGCCTTCTCCAAACTCTTCACACTTTTGTGAATAACCCTGATAGAGATGTCTGATGTCAGACACTACACCATACACAAAGTGACAGCATTCTTAATTGTTATGTTCTCATTTTGTTATTTATTAAGGGCCCATTTGCGCCTAAGAGATCAGTTGCAGTGCATTGACACACACTTGTTAACACGTGCTATGGCATGCGTTAATGTGCTTTGAGTTAATGGGCATCCAACACACCGCAATAGATGAAAAATTGCACATCACCTTTTTTTCAGCAATGCCGCACATGCACAGCATCATAGGTTGCTAAGACATTGGTGGCCCCACAGTGTCACTGGTTGTTATAGTGCTTCCTTCTACGTCTTAGCAGCCAATGACACTGTGCAGGTCACACAGCATCGTTGGCTGCTGGAACACAAGCTGCCCTGGGTTCAGTTTTCTTGGATGCTTGCCCAACCTTAATTTCTGCCTTTGTTCAGCGAACGTTCAACAAAATGAACCCAGGCCAGTTCGCTCATCACTAGCAACAACACACAAGTAGGAATGGGTCCTTAATGAAAGTGTGAAAAATATTACTACTAGTAATACTATCCAAATTTATTTTTTGCATGATTCCACACCTCAAATATACTTACTGGCAAACTACACTGATCCCAGTATTCCTTACCAACCTTGAAAGTGTTACAATGAAAGAGCATCAGCATGACAGTCTGCCTGGACCTAGCGATTAATGTACCACAAAGCACATGCTGACCTCTTTTCAACTTTGAGGCCTTTACATCCAGTGAGTTTAACCTTATTCAGTTTAAGATGGAAGCTATGTCTTCCTCTTATCATACATGGTGGTTTAGTTGATTCTAATTAGAGTCCGTGTATTTGCTTCTGATTGTAAACGAATTGGCCAAGGGCTTCCAGGGTCCAGATTTGGTCAATGACATCAACCAGGTTCGCTGATGCTGTTGTTTACATTCCAGCAACACTGGTGACCAGTCATTTGTGAGAGGAGTAGTGGCAGGGCAGCATTATCATGGCAGTAGGTTGTAGTACATTGTTCACCATGATTGACACTGGATCTACATTGCTGGATGATATGATTGACATTGAATGTACAGTGGAGACAGTAGAGCTTCTTTTGGGAGGGATTATTGTTTAAAAAAATAATTTTCATTGTGTTTTTATTTACTTGTTTCCAGTTTTTTTTGTAAATGAGGGGTAACAAGGGGTTCTATGTATTCCATAATCTTTCACATAGGTGGAAGGGCTAATTATCTGGGCACCCCTTATTCTAAACGTGGCTTCCAGATTCCAAAAATCTCCCCCCCTGCAGATGCTCATATCCTCTTGGGGCATTGGATATGGAGATGCGGCCACTGTCCTCATCAACATGGGAACAAAGTGCCCTGCAAGGTTGAAGGCTTGGTCTAGTAAGATTTGTGCGGGGTGGGTGAATCATATGCTAGGTGGACCCAATAAATTGCCAGGCAGATTGAATGCCTGGAAGAGATTCTGGTATGGATTATTTTGAGAGGAACCTCTTTATGTTCAGGGAAGAGTACACTTTTTTTGTAAAAAATGTGTACTGCCCCTTTCAAAAAAATAAAAATAAACATGCTGGTGGCTCACCTCAAAATCAATACCAGACCCTTATCCAGACATGCAGAAGGATTTGTATTTCTGTATATATATCTCTGAGATTTACTTAGCTCTGTCACACAGTGCTTCTTTATGGCAGGGCAGAAGACCTGATTTTGTTTTCTACCGCAGATCACTGTGCAAAGAAAGGAGAAGCAGCAGAGTAATAAGCTCATATATTTGTTACACTCTCCTCCTTTCAACATGGTCCATGTTAACAGAAAAGTAATGCAGCACAAATAACTGGCACATGTTTATGCTTCTCTCTTTCCCACTGCTATATGGAGATCCAAGCCAAGAGGATTATATGAAGTACTTACCACTGCATGTATAAAACAACTAATTTAATAATGATTACTGAGCTGCATTTATTTGTGTCTTGTATATCTGCCTGGACTTTGTCCTTAATTATACTCAAAGTATTTCAAATTGTCTGAATATTATAAATGATTAATTTCCATTTATTGTGTGAAAAAAACATTGTCTGCAACTTTCAAACTTATTTTGTTTTAGGTATAATGTTTATAGTAAGAGTTTCAGATTTACCTTATCTGACCACAAATCACTTTGACATGTTTGCAGTGCCTTTACCATAGCTCAGTTTTAAATTTTTATATCACTTTATCATACGGGGCAGCTTTGTGAAGTTCAAAGGAAAACCTTTGAGAATCCTTTCTGTTTACAATATTGTACTGAACTACTTATGCTGGCCTTTTAGCTGTAGAGTTAATGTCTTACTATAAATAATGTTTTTTTTTAAATCACCCATGGTTTCTGCAACTTTAAAATAACCTAAAACTTAACACAACTGTATTGCTACAATATAGTGATTTTGTTAGAAGGACCATATTTAAAAGGGTAGTAAACCACCAACATAAATATGCAATAGTAGGCTCCCAGGAGGTGTTTATCATAATGGGCTAGTATGCACAGCATATTAGCCCATTAAGGGTGATATACTTTGCAGGTGACTCCTTCCAGCAATGCAATCACAGCACTCTCTTCCACTCTCTTCTGCCATTTTCACCCGGTCTTCTGTGTTTAGCATCTTCAGCCTCTTGATTGGCAAGCCCATAAACACATAACTCCGTGCATGTGCTTGGGAGTTACTTAATTGTTGCACAGGACCTTGCCTAACTTGTGCACTGAGTTGAGCATGCGTGGCTCAGTGCACACAAACACTGACATGCAAGAAGGGAACATTTATGACAGAAGAAACATACAGGGTCTCTTCTACCATAAAAATACAAATTGTCAGCATTTAAAAAAATCTTTAGTTCAATTAACTTTACTTCCACTTTAAACCCAATTCTGCCCTTACGTAATAATCCACTTTTTTATAAAAATTAAAAAAAAAATACTGATGATGCCTATAAGCGAGTTGGGGAGTGGGATTTAAATATACTTTGTTTCTTTGCCCTGAAAAAAATATTTTAATAACGTTTACTAAAATGCCTGGTTTGCAAGATCAGTGTGGCTGTATGTTTTTGTAAAGTAAGAGTGAAAGCAGGACATAATGGGTCCTGGTGTTTGGCAGGCATACAAGGCTGGTGTAAAACAATGTAGTGTTTCAGAACACTTCGGTCTTGTGATAGAAGCAAGTTGTATACCATGAAAGTAGGCATGTATTGTGAAAGTGGGTGTGTTTTTACACACATACAACTGCTTTGATGTAGTCAGAGATTGCAGGTGTGCCACAGGAGATGGTCATGGAATGGAGACATGTTTTAGGAGACAATGAATGACTGCTAACATTCTAATGCTGGGCACACACTTTACAACCATCACAAGATTTTGTCTTGCGATGGTTGTAAGGTAATTAAAAAAACGTACGATCTGCCTATTTTGGACAGGCAGATCGTACTTGCGATGATCGCAAGCCCGCCCCGCTGAGGGGCGGGCTTCCAATGACCGCAATGCTGAACGGGCGGTGTGCGCTTGCGCACATCGGCCCCGTGCAGCATTTATCTTACGAACATGCCACACACCCGCCGACAATCGTACGATTCTTGGCGGGTTTTCGAACATGTTAAAGTCGTGCGACCTTACAGCAGCAGAGGTCGCACGCCTTCCACACACCTTGCGATAATCGGACGATCGCGGGATTTCCCACGATTATCGTACGATTATCGCAAGGTGTGTGGGCACCCTAAAGGAGACAGACATGGACTACAGTCAGGAAACAGCCTGGGTCTTCACATCTGCTATGTGAGACAGTCATGGACTTTAGACATACTACATAAGTCAGTAAGGGACTGCATACTTGATATAGGAGAAATCCAGGTACTGTAGACACGCTACAGGAAACAGTCAAGGACTGTGAACTTGCTACAGGAGACAGGGACTATGGGCATGCTACATGAGTAAAATGAAGGCTGGCAATCATGCTTCAGGAGGGGATTAGGGAACATATATATATAGATCTATATAGATATGTAGATCTATATAGATTTTTTCAACATTTCTCATCCCAATCTTTATTTTTCCCTATCTTAAGCTCCAACTCAATGT
>NW_017308312.1:178386-192609 GCF_000935625.1 Nanorana parkeri | reverse complement strand
GGCCCGGCGAGGCACGCCCACGTATGACGCGGCGGCCCGTCAGGGCACGCCCCTGTGCGTCATGACGCACGCCCAGTGATGTCACTCGGGCTATATAAGCAGGCTCAGCAGGCTCAACCATTGCTGAGTGATCTTCAGCCTGTGATTGATATAGTGTGTTTTCAGCTCCTGTTTCCTGTTCCTAGATTGACCCGGCTTGTTCCTGACTCCTCTCTGTTTTCCTGATTTGACTTATCTGATACCTCCTGGCTCCTGACCCGGCTTGTTTCTGACCATTCTCTGCGTCCTGATTCTGGCTTATCTGATACCCTCTGGCTCCTGACCCGGCTTGTTTCTGACCATCCCTGGAGATCCTTTGGAAAAGCACCATTCCACATCCGGCACCCGTGCTGCTCTTGCCTGTGCACCTCCTGTTTCAAACCCCAGGGGTCCACAGACAGAACCGCAAGGGAGGTCCTCCTAGTCACTTCGGGCTCACACCACGGTACGTAACAGATAGATAGATAGATGACTGGAGTCAGGTGGGTTTTGCCCACAAAAGAGAGCATTCTTAAGTCAGCCTTGGTCTCCTATGTGCTTCAATAGTAGCTTTTAGCCTGATACGTGGGGAGTACCTGTCCACATCTGCCTGGTCTACACAGATGAGCTGCTGAGCCAGACTAGCATTTGAGAGTTGAAGGGACAAGTATTTCCCATCTGAGCTGACCAGTGTGTCTGAGTTAAACAAGTAGAAGTCTGTATGTGATGTGAGCAGACAAAAGGTTCAGCCTGGTGAATGAGGGGTTCAGTTAACCCCTTCGTGACTGACGACGTACAGTGTACGTCGCCTGCATCGGGGCTGTTTAAACAGACTCCCGGCGACTTTTGCCGCCGGGAGTCTGTTTAAACTTGTAGAGCCGACTGTCGGCTTTACAACAGAAGCGATCTTCTAAATTGATGACCTGTGGGGGCTTTTAAAGTGTCTTTTATTGACTTTTTGGGGTACTGCAGTTTTTCGCCGTTTCACGGTCGCACGCAATCTGTAAACTGGGCATGTTGGGTATCGTTTTACTCGTTGTAACCTCATCTTTTATATTTCATTTAAAAAATGGGTAATTTGTTGTGTTTTGGGGCATTTAATTAAATTTGTCACTAAATTTTGGGGTTTAATAAGGAGTTGCGCTAATATTGCGCAACATAAAAATTTTCAACTACCACCATTTTATTCTATAGGGTCTTGGCATTCAGAAAATATATAATGTTGGGGGGTTTTACGTCATTTTCAGGCCTAAAATGTGGAATATAACATGGGTGCAAAAATGGAAAAAAGGGCCTCAGTCATGAAGGGGTTAAGCAGAGGGGCTGAGACTGGGCAGCTCCAACCTAGGGAATAATACACAGACCTTTGTGACAAAATAGCCAGGAGGCCATAATCTGTTTGTGTTCATTGCTATGCTAAACAATCCCTGCATGAGCAGAACATGTTACCTATGACATTTAGGGCTCATGCATATGGCTGCCTGTGGCTGTATAATGTAAATTCCAACATTTATCACCCACAAGGGAGCCACAGGTGCTGCATACAGGCTCACATAGAAGTCATGGCTGTACACGGGTATACACCATACTTGCATAAACATTCAGGTGCATATGGAGACATATGGAGACACAACCACCTTTTAAAATGCCTTTCAGTGGTGAGGAAGGCTAAATTAGATCAATATGTCTATATCAGATTAGCAGCAGCCAAATTAATTTCAAAGCCATTTATATCACTGATGTTAAAACTCATCAGAGGCCCCAACTCCGTTTCCACCAGTAATACCACCACCTGCTGACCCCGCACCACTTGCTGCCGCTGCCATGGGACCCACACCTGAACCCCGGGTACCAGCACCTGAGAAATTCACCGGGGACCACAGCAAGTTTCGTGTGTTTCGGCACGCCTGTCAACTCTATTTCCTGCTGCAGCCACGCATCTTTGTGTCAAAGCAGACCAAGGTGGGGTTCATCATTTCGCTTCTAGCTAACAAACCACAGGCCTGGGCCCATCGTCTCCTGGAACTGGACGATCCACTCCTTCAATTCTCGTCTGGGTTTCTGGACGCCATGGCGCTACTATATGATGACCCCCACCGGGTCTCCACCGCAGAGACCACTCTGTCCACCCTGCGTCAGGGCCGCTGGCCCTTTGAGGACTACGTGGTGGAGTATAAAAGATGGAGCTCTGACACGGAGTGGAACGACGCGGCACTTCGCTGCCAGATTCGGCTGGGATTGTCCGATTCCCTCAATGACGAGCTGGCCCGTGTGGGGGTGCCGGATTCTTTGGATGACCTAATCCACCTGGCTACTCGGATCGACAGACACCTACGGGAACGGAGACTGGAAAGAGCTGGCTACTCCCGACCAACCTGGATGTTGCCCCGGGTCCCGGCTCTCCTGCCAGGTGGGAACCCGATGTCTCGATACGTTCCTCCCACTACAGTCTATGGCATGCCCGAACCCATGCAGATTGGCCTGATGCGAGCACCTTTGACCCCGGGGGAGAGGGAACGGCGCCGCCAACAGGATCTGTGCCTCTATTGCGGCGGCTCCTGGCATTACGTGCATACCTGTCCCATCAAGAAACGTAAGTGGCAACACATGACCCCCGCTTCAGAGGCTGGGGCCAGACACCTCTCCTCTCATCTCGTTGTCCCTATCTCGTTACAGCTGCCAGAGAAAGTCCTTCAGATCTCGGCCATCCTTGATTCTGGTGCCTGCAGTTGCTTCTTGGACCATCAGTTCACTTCCCTGCACCACATCCCCCTGCAAAATAAACTTCAGGAACTCCTCATCTACCTGGCAGATGGCACTTCCCTCAAAACCGGGCCAGTCACCCAGGAAACCATTCCGATCCCTGCCATGGTCATTCCGGGGCATCACAAACTACTCCGCTTGGATATTATATCCTCGCCCTTGTCCCCTGTCATATTGGGGATGCTGTGGCTCCTGGCCCACAACCCTCCCATCAAACGGAGCACTGGGGACGTCTTCTTCCGATCCTCCTATTGTATGCAGAACTGTTCACGGCCCGCGGCTGTCCAGGGCTTGTCCCTCTGCCAACCAGTCCAGGACAATGTATTACGTCAGGGTTTATCACGACTTCCTTGATGTGTTTGATAAACGGAATGCGGACACCCTTCCCCCGCATCGGGCATATGACTGTCCGCTATCTGAACCAGGATAACCTGAGCAACGGATTCATCCACCCGTCTATCTCACCATCCCAAGCTGGAATCTTCTTTGTAGAGAAGAAGGACCACAGCCTCTGTCCCTGCGTGGAGTACCGTGAGCTTAACCATATCACCATCAAGAACCACTACCCCCTTCCACTGATTCCGGAGCTGTTTCAACGCCTCCATTCTGCAACCATCTTCACCAAATTGGATTTGCGGGGTGCCTATAATCTCATCCGGATCCGTGAGGGGGATGAGTGGAAGACAGCTTTTCGTACTCAGTTCGGGCATTACGAGTACCACGTTATGCTCTTCGGCCTGTGCAATGCCCCGGCCACATTTCAGCACCTGGTGAACGACGTCTTCTGTGAATTCCTGGATCTATTCGTAATAGTATACCTCGATGACATCCTCGTCTTCTCGTCTTCCTTGACCCTGCACCGGATACAGGTGCTTTCCCGACTTTGACTGCATGGCCTATACGTAAAAGTCAAGAAGTGCGAGTTCGAGCAGTCCTCAATCCAGTTCCTCGTACTGGTCATTTTGGCTACCGGCCTTGCTATGGACGCAGAAAAGGTGTCCGCTATCCTGTGGTGGCCTCCCCCTATGGACAAGAAAGGCGTGCATCGCTTTGTAGGTTTCGCAAACTTTTACAGACGGTTCAACCGGGACTTCTCCAAGATCATAATGCCCATCACGCAATTAACTAAGGAGACGAACCACTTTCAGTGGCCTGCGGATGCCCAGACTGCCTTCGACCAGCTGAAGTTCCGGTTTACGTCTGCCCCATTTCTAAGACATCCAGATCCCGCGTTATCTTACGTATTGGAAGTGGATGCCTCAGAGGTGGCAGTAGGGGCTATCCTATCCCAGCGCCATGGGCTGAAAGCCCTCTTGCACCCCGTGGCATACTTCTCCAGGAAGCTGAGCGCAGCCGAGAGGAACTATGATGTCGGCGATCGGGAGATCCTAGCCATTAAACTGGCGTTAGAAGAATGGTGGTATCTGCTGGAGGGAGCGACCCATCCGGTCCTGATCTATACAGACCACAAGAACTTGGAGTACCCGAGATCGGCCAGGTGCTTAAGACCTCGGCAGGCCCGATGGGCGCTCTTCTTTTCCCATTTCCGTTTCCATATAACCTACTGCCCTGGATCACGCAACGGGAAACCTGAAGCCCTATCCCGCATGTACTCGATGCCCCGTAGCTACCCAGTTCCTACTCCTGCAGTCCGACCTACTCTTCCACATCCGACAGGTGTCTCGGGACGCACCATCCGCTGTCCCCTGGAATCTGTGACCCTGCACATGCAGGTGCCCACACAACAGTTGGTTAGCTAGGGAAGGCACCCATACGGGGGGTGGTGGGGCTAGTGACTGGATACCAGTAGAGAACAAGGAAAAAAAATAAGCAAAATAAAGCTATTTTATAGGAAGTCTGGCCCCCATAAACAAGAAAAAAATGAAGGTTTAATGTCTCTTTAAATAGTCTTAAATTGTTCTTATTTTTTTTCTAGTTCGATATCCTGTTATTTTTGTTTAAAAAGATGCACAATACATCCCTAATATACACGTTTGGCATGCTTGCAATCCAATTTCATAAAGCTTTTTGTTGCATTTGAATTAGCTGTAATACTTTGCTAAATGAACTGTTTTTACTATATTTAGTACTAAAGCAAGTTATAGTTTTATCTTAAATGACTGCAGTGAAATTTTCTTGCAGTTTTTTTCTGGTGGAATTGCGCAAAAACAATGTATAGTCTTAAATGTTTAAAAACTTAAACTTTGTAGAACATATATATTTATATATGCCATGGTCTGGCAGGATAAATTGACTTAATTATAGCTGCTTTAATTAATAGTTTAATCAGTGGAAATGTACCAGTTACTGCTATTTCCTATAAGTGACTACAGATAAGGTAAATGTATTACCATGTACTACATCTTATTTTTATCAACAGAGAGGGATTTTAATTATGATTAATAATGCCAATTACATCCATTTATCTATTTAAATGAAATATTTAAAATAATTGATGTGAGTAATAAAACGTACTCTTGGGCATTTTACAGGAAGAGACTAAGGTTTGCGATAAATCATTTATTATCTGCAGTTATGTCAGACAAGGATTTTGATTGTGTCCGGCTTCTAAACCATTCATTTTCTATTTTGTCCCCTCATGTATATAGATGTGAGTTATTTTACATTTTAATAAAAGAAAAATGCTGCTAAGAAATTGCCATATGTAATAAAATGATTCGATAAAAAATAAAACATTTTTCCACTGATCGGGAAATGTTTTAGAGTTTCTGCAGTTGTGATATAATTTATTTAATCAGTGACAAATAGCTTTTACAACTGTAATTCTATTCCAATTATAAAGCCACAGTTTTAAATCAATTAAAATAGGTTTTTGTCTATAAAAACCTTGAGATTATTAGTTTAGCTTGCTGCCAAAAGATATCTTTTAGGATAAATTATCTAAATATAATATATGTTTTATTGATTGGAATTGTGCTCTGCAGCAAAAGAGAGGGAAAAGCTAAACAACATTTATATTTTCTCAGTAGCTGTGTAGAGGAAACAGAGTTTCCTGTGTTCACATGGTGAAGAGAGCCCCATGTGTATCATGTGAAAAAGAAAGCAACCATGTAAAAGAGAGGGAATTAGGGTGCTCTTGGCAAATGGTTGAGTCATAATTCATATGTCCATGGCACCGAAAAACATTCCCTAAAGCTGGGCAATATAAAGTAGTCTTTTTTGCAGTTTAACCACCTATCTATTTTTACACTAACTGTCCCAGTACATGTATTTGCTATGGCTGGGAGCTATTTAAAAAAAAAACATAAGTAGAATGCATAGCTCCTATTAGAATTTGAATTGAACTATAAATAGTAGTGACTGGAAATGTTTCCTTTTATTGAGATCATTATATAGCTAGTAATAGTTAATCACATACAACTTGACTTTTGTAATGTTGAAGACATTTTGTTTGCTTATTTTAGCAGCTTCTTCAGTTCTAATGAGTGTCAGAAACATAACCCATTATTTATAACCACATGCTAAAGATTACTGAATTAGTTTAAAGCTTAACCCGTTATATGTAATTTAAGGCTCTTTTTAGGCATTTTGTTAGAGCCCTTTTCACAATAATTGTGAAGATGTACTGCAAAAAAAGCCTATCTATATCTAAAAGCAAAAAGCTTAACAATTCATAGATGTGGTGGCTACAATAGTTTGACTGTTTTAGTTTTTTCTTTATTTTTACCTCATGGTACAACCAGTAAAGCTGGCCATACAGTCATGGCCAAAAATATTGGCACCCCTGAATGTCTGTCAGATAATGCACCACTTCACACAGAAATGTGTTACAATTACAAATGTTTAGGCATTCTCATGTTTTTATATTGTTTGTATTGGTATGACACAAAATTCCGGCACATTAAACGCAAAACTCCAAAAATGGACTGGACAAAATTATTGGCACCTTTCATTAATATTTGGTAGAAAAAAATAAATGAAATCAATTTCTTCCTATAACCATCAAAGAGTTTCTTAAACCTCTCTACAGGAATATTGACCTTGACTGTACATCTATAGATTATCTGCAGATTTTCTATGGTCAGATGGAAAAAGTGCAACAGATTCCTCCATCTACGCTAAACTGTGTGGATAGAGAAATCTCCCACTGGGCCAAGCTTCACTATCTTGCTAGTCAGCCCTGCTGGCTGTCAAAATACCTGAACATTCTGATTGGATGCAGGCATTGTGTAGATATTTTGAGAGCCAGCAGGGCCGGCAAGCAAGCTATTTAAGCTTGGCCCAGTGGGAGATTCCTTTATCCAAACAGTTTAGCGTAAAGTTCAGCTTTAATTTGTTAGTCAAGTCCATGTTAATCTGCACAGGATGATAATTATGCTGTCTAATAGAGTGGAAGCTCCCTAAGGGCCCATTTAAACTAGCGCATGCGCTAAAATGCTGGGATTTAGTGGACGAGCTAGTGCGTTTTTGCAGCTCTGGCAGTGTGCATTGTATCACACACTGCAGGAGCTGTAACTGTTTACATGTATCCTTTTATTTAAAGTGTTACACTGCGTTCAGATCCCCACACAGCATGCAATGTAGCGACCTGTGGTAGCATTCAGTGAGCTGAGCAAAAGTGGGTACGGTTGCATATAAATTCTTATTTAGTAACATTTTAATTACCTGTTATTAAATTTTGGAACACTATTTAAGCCATAATGCACTTTGCTTTATTTTCTTTTTGTCCTTCAGTGTCAGCCCTTGGTGGATGATGCAGTATAGTACAACTGTGACTTGTCAAGATAATAGTGGTATAAAAAATATTGAAATTTTAAGTCTTGTCAGATCCTTTTTATCATCCAAACACTGATGATGAATAGGTAATTGGTGTTAGTGGCAAACCTCTGAGGGGGTCTCCCACAATATCTAACAGGTTATCAAGAATAGTTGCTCTGACACGCCACTGGACTGTCCGTGTTCAGATAATTCTGGTTTGTGGTGGGCTACTGCTGCTTTAAGAATTAGTGCAGGCAATGAAATTGGTGTGTTACAATTATACTGATGATACAGAAGGTGATAATAAAAGCAACTCTGTTGCTATGTATATAAATGTAAACTAAACCCAGTGTATAAAAGAATATAAAAGAATATAATGTATACTTCCCCAGTAGGTCCTAAAACTCTGCCAAGCGCTATGGTTCCTCCTGGTAAAAAAACACGTTTTATCAATTGTGATTCTGCAAGTAGATCTATTGATTTGCAACTTTGTTAAAAGGGTGACAATGTTGTTTGTTCTGTTGCAAAAATCACGTATGCATTGTCACCTTCTGGACAGGGTAGTTTTAGATGACAAACTGCAACAAATAAAGTCCAACTTCAACTAACATGTTTAAACTGTTACAGTAATATTTTTATTTTCTTTTGGAAAAAAACAAGATTTAAGATATGTGAATCAAAGATGACTGTTGTAAACACCATCAGTATAATAGTTTGTCCCAACCTCTCCTTATTTATGTGCATCCCACATCACAAAAGAAAAAACATTGTTGCTGTAACTGCTTAAAAAGTTTTAGCTGAAATCTTAATTTGTTAACCCTGCGGTGGCATCCAGGGTGCTACAAAATTGTTTTCTATTATTCCTAGCAGTGACATGCATTGATCCAGTGAGGTAAAATGCAGGTCACTACTGAATGTGTAAATGGGCCCTAAGACAAGAAGTGTGTTACTGGCTTGATCACCAGGTGAAAGCAAATGATCCACCACATTTAAAGATTGGTAAGCTGCAATATACTAGATTTGCTTTTTACTGCAGTAATTTGCAGTAAAATGTGTGTTTTACCACACCTTACCACAACATGAAGATTTGAAAGGGCCCTTAGGATTGAAGTTGAATTATCTGTTTTATGTGTTTATTGGTGGGGGTTAATTGCTAATTCAAAATGCGGCCTAGGAAAGGTGTGTGTATCGAGTCTGTACAATTTTATGTGAAATATTACACACCAATTTTGATTTCTTTATTAAAACTTGCCTGGTGTCTTCCTTTAAAACTGCAACTTACAAAGTCTACTTACAGTGTCAATCAAATCTGCACAATGTCTGTGTCTTTTTTTCTGTGAAATAATACATTTTGTTATTTTTATTTCTTCAATAAAACATGCCCGGTATGTCTCAAACTGCAGCCTACTAAAGACGTTTACATGGAATGCATTTCCTTTGTACAACTTTTGTGACTTTTTGTGTGTGAAATAATACTCTCTAATTTAATATCTTAATTAAAACTTGTCTTGTCTTTCTGTCTAAAATTGTGGCCTCCTAAAACTGTTTACATGCTGCACATTGATTCTGTAACAATATTTATGTCTTTTTCTGTGAAATAATGCACTCTAATATTAATTTCTTCATTAAAACATGTCTGGTGCATCCCTCTAAAATTTCGACCTAGTAAAACTGCTTACATAGAGTGCATCAAAGCTGTGCAATATTTCTGTTTATTTCTGTGAAATAATACAAAATGAAGTTTTGATTTCTTTGTTAAAACCTGCCTGGTGTCTTCCTGAAATTTTGGCCTGCAACAGCAGCTTACATAGTGTATCTGTACAATATTTCTGGCTTTTTCCTGTGAAATAATACACTCTTGTTTTTATTTCCTAAAATTATATTAAAGTCAAAAGGATTTTAAGCTATTTTAAATGCTAATGAAATAACTTGCAATGGGTGCTGTTTCTTGATGTTTAAACATTTTATTTACCTGCAGAATTAGCTGGTCTTCTGAGCACTGGCTTTTTTCCTTTGCATGGTCCTATAGAGCCCCCTTTTGAGGGTGCTAATAAGCTGTGTGTGTCTCCAAAAACACACAGACTAAGATGGTAGATGAACAGTTGCTGGAGTCTCTTCTGTTCCTTGTGATCTTGTACTGGACAAGAAGTTCAGGGAAGCTTATCTGAGAGACTTGGAAGCAGCTGTTCAGAAACATGGTGACTGTAAGTTTTTGGGTAAACATTTTAAGCAATGCTTTGCTGGGCAATGTATATTTGTTTGATCTGGATTAATTATTTAAAAAAAAGGTTAAGCGTTTAAAACTACTTTAAATCCTGTCTAGACTCCTCTTAAACTACAGCCTACTAAACAACCTACATAGTGTTCATGAACTGTACAATTTTTGGGTCTTTTTCCTGTGAAATAATATACTCTTTGTTTTTTTAAAATGTGTTTTATTGAAGATAATTTTTCTGTATGCATAAGAAAACACTAACAAATACAAAGAACATTGAGCATTCAACAGCGCATAAGTAGAAGAATCACAGTAAGAGTGGATGAATGTACATAACATCTTGATAATGCGAACAGGACATCAAAAATCATGTATAACAGGTAAAGTAGGCAAACACATACTGTTCGAAAATGTCCATGGATATAGTATGCACTAAAAAGGTAATTCAACGTTCATACTGTAAAAAACACAGCATCTGCTGTGTTAAGCAGTAGGACAAAGAATAAAGACATATGATGTCGGTATGATCAGTATTCTGCAAAATAAGAGTTAGCAAGAGAGTATAAAGAATAAATAAACAAAAAAACCTAACACACATTAACTACGTTAACTTTAGCAAGGGCTCTGGTCTCAGAAAGAGATAATTGTTATTATCATTTTCAATATCAATAACATTAATGTCAACATTAATATCTCTCCACTTTAGGGAAGGCAAATAAGCATATCTGATGGAAAGAAAGAGTCGCCTCGGCCACTGCTGCAGCACCGTGATCATCATGTTCAATTAGAAACAGACATAGTTAATAAATTATAATAAGCCATAAACCTAAAAGGTAGTATGAGGTCTCTTCTTTCCAAGTGCATGGAGAAGCTGATGGACCTGATGGGGAACTGCAGCAGAGGGCAAGTACAATGCTAGTTTGATCTCTCTGAAAGTGACCGGAGCCAGCCGTAAGATCACGGCTGGCTCCGCGCAGCTGTCAGAAGCATGCTTTCGGCCGGCCAATGGCCGGCCGCTCGGCCAGCTTCGGCTTTCAGCACGGCTCAGTCAAGCTGATGCATATGCGTTCGGCTCGGCTGAGCCGCTCGGCCATGATCGGGAGCTGTACGGGCTATTGTGAATAGCCCGTACAGCACCCCTTCGGTTCTACTGAACCGAAGGGGTCCTGGGGCCAAAGCTAGCCAAAGGATCGGCCGAAGCTACGGCCAGATCCTTCGGCAGCTTCATGAATAGACCCCTAAGGCTTGTATCCCCCTAGTGGGGAAAATAGATGAGAACATGCCCAGACTCCAGAACAGTGTATTATTGTATAGTGTGGCACAGCTTTATCCAATTCTGCATACCTGGCTTTATATTATAAAGTTCTTATAATATAAAGCCAGGTATGCAGAATTGGATATAGCTGTGCCACACTATACAGTGTTCTTGTCTGGAGTCTCTACATGTGCTCATCTATTGTCCCCACTATGGGGATACAAGCCTTAGTTAGCAATGGCATGATAAATATTCATTTCATGTTCATTTCATGTTCATGTTCTTCATAATATTAAGAAACTGACCTAAAATCATGATTTTGTATTGCTTTAGAAAAAATGTGACCTGTCCCTTTAAGAAAAAGTATCGGTAATTGGTATCGGTGAGTACTTGAAAAAAAAGTATCGGTACTCGTACACAGACTTAAAAAAGTGGTATTGGTGCATCCCTAATTTCTATCACATAGGGGATTAAGAAAACCCCCTATGATAGCAAAAGATGTGACAGGTCCTCTTTATGGAGACATCAGGGTTCTTCAAGACCCCTAATGTCACCTAGGACCCCCCTGAAGAAGCAGAGATCAGCTTCGTCATCTTCTCTCCAGCATCTGAAGCTGGAGAGTGACACAAGAATGTGGAAGTGATGTAATATACATCACTTCCGCATTCTGACACCGGAGAGGGGACCGGAGGGAGGTCGTGTACTGACCTCCCTCTGATCCCCTGTGACAGAGGCACTATGCTGGTCCACGGAGGGGGGGCACACCTACCGGGACCTCATACAAGAGATCCACCGGCTCTATAGCCGGCGGATCGCTTGTATATTAACAGGCATTGCTGCCTGTTTTCAAATATCGGGCATTTTTCGCTCAAACCCAGCAGCGCGCGCGAGGGGGCGTGGCTGAGCGGACGTCTATGGGTGGGTGATGTTATTTGCTTACCAGCTGTTGGAAGAAGGGGGGGTGTTGCGATTTTGATAAGCAAACATCTTTCTTATACTAAAATAACTATATATACGGAAACTGAGGGTTGTTGTCTTCTTTTGAAACGTAAAGTTCATAACATGATTTAGTTAATCTATAATCTTTATTTCTCCGACAAACACGACCTCTTCCTACTTCCAGGAGGTCACTTTATGGATCTTACAGTATGACAATCATTACAAACTGCTGGGTGGTGGTTTCAACTCGCTAGTGAATGTGGAGGAGGACAGATTGTGTGCTTCTTCTATAAAGAAGAGAGATAATGTATCCATTGGTGCTCCTTCATCTCTGCTTGCTGACATGATTCACAAGCTGGGTTTGCTCAATGTTTGGAGAGTTTGTGACCCTACTGGTTGGGAATACACCCACTTTTTGCATATCCATAAAACTTTTGCCAGGTTCTCCACTCTACACTCCTAACCTAAAGCTTATTTAAGAGGCTGCATTATGTAATTATGTCATAAGAGGCCGCTAGGTGGTTTCTAACATTCAGAAAGTTTTGGTGGTACTAAATTATGTCAAACTACATCCCTCCTCACCAATAGCTGTAGTTGCAATAGACGCCTGAAAAAGCTTTCTACATCATCCAGTTTTGGTGGCTATTTAAGGGTCTATTCACAAAGCTGCCGAAGGATCTGGCCGTAGCTTTGGCCGATCCTTCGGCTAGCTTCGGCCCCAGGACCCCTTCGGTTGAGTAGAACTGAAGGGGTGCTGTACGGGCTATTCACGATAGCCCGTAAGTTCCCGATCATGGCCGAGCGGCTTAGCCGAGCCGATCGCATATGCATCTGCTCGGCTGAGCCGCGCTGAAAGCGGAAGCTGGCCGATAGATGACTGAGGACTTGGAGGAGGAGTTTGCGGCCATCTTGTTTCATTGAAGACGCGATGGAGGTCCTGTGTGCGGCGGTTTCGGGTCCCTGAAGATGGCAAATGCGGCACAGGTACTCGTTTTTTTGTATTGGAGTATTTGCACGAGTACTCATGCAAATACTTGGTATCGCCGCCGATACCGATGCTTGTATTGGTATCGGTGCATCCCTAATAGAAATAAAATTAAGTGACAAAAAATAGGAAATAAAAAATTAAAGTTCCCCCCAAAAAAATTTAAAGTTACAAATAAAAAAGAATATAAATTTTTTTTTTTTTTAAAAAGTCCCCCCCATACATATACGCATGCAAACAGGCGTCGGGTGCGAAAACAACGATTGCGCCCATTACGCCACACATGTTACATATCGTCGCGAACGTCGGAATGAGAGCAATCATTCTAGGGCTATCAATCCCTGATAACACTAAACTGATAAGCGGTAAATGCTTTTAAAGCGTCGCCTATGGTCAATTTTGGGTATGTTAGTTTTTTGCGATTTCGTGGGTGCACGCAATTTTAAAGCTTGACATGTTTGGTGTCTATTTATCTGACGTGAACCTGTCTTTTATATTTTACCAAAAATATGGGTATAATTATTGTTTCCTAATATAATGCTTGACATGTTTGGTGCCTATTTGTCCGACGTGACCCCATCTTTTAAATTTTACCAAAAATATAGGTAATAATCATTGTTTCCTAATATAATGAAAAAAAACATTTTTTTCCAAAATTTTCAATAATTGTTCCTTAATATAGTAAAAAATAAAAACCCCAGTGGTGATTAAATACCACCAAAAGAAAGCTCTATCTGTCCCCAAAAAATGGTATAAAATTCATTTCAATACAGGGTTGCATGACGGAATAAATGTCAGTCAAAGTACCGCAGCGCTGAATACTGAAAAATGGCCTGGCCAGGAAGGGGGTCTAAACACCTGGTCTTAAAGTGGTTAAAGGAGCAGTGATTTTACATTGCATAAAGTGAAACAAAAATTTTTTTTTTTAAATATCATGCCTCCTAGGTCCCCTTAAACTGTCTGTAAAGTGGTGCATCTGTATGATGTATATAACCTGCTGCAGGAAAAAGGGACATTTATAAAGAAAACAAAAAGCGTGTGGTTCCCCCTCCCAAACAATACCAGACCCTTTAGGTCTGGTAGGAAAGTTAGGGGGGACCCCATTAAAAAAAGAAAAAAGCGTGGGGTTTCAAAAGTCATACCAGATCTTTTAGGTCTGGTAGGAATTTTAGGAGGGTCTCCATTTTGAAAAAAAAGGGTGTGGGGTTCCCCCTTACAGTCATACCAGGCCCTTAAGGTCTGGTAGGAATTTTAAGGTGGAACCCCACCCCCAAAAATGGGGGGGGGGGAAATACCTGGGGCCCCTCCCGCCATACCAGCCCACATGCC
>NW_017308312.1:110536-178175 GCF_000935625.1 Nanorana parkeri | reverse complement strand
CCACATGCCCTCGGCACTGGGAGGGTGCTTTTCCACGTTCGCCCCTGGAAAAGCACCTTGTCCCTGTGCCGATGGGGACAAGGGCCTCTTCTCCACAGCGACGACGACTCAACAAAAATAAAAAATAAAGCAAGAAAAAATAAATAGAAATAATAATATTTTTTAAAAACCCGACAGCTGCCGACTCTTCCGCTCGTGACGAACTCCCACCGCAGAATTCATTCTGACAGATGCTGACAAAATATAAACAATTTACAATACAAACTGTCACCGCTAGCTCCGCCCAATTGTTTACATTTGTCCATCACCTGGTCAGGACTTAGCTGTGTGAGCTATGATTGGGCAAAGTCACAAGCAGGGCTTCACTGTGCTGTGTGCAGTGCCTTGTGGGGCTCTCGTCAGGCAAATAGCACGCCGAACACCCTGATAGTACGTGTGTTTGCCGTACACACGAACTAGCTATGTTTAATTTGAACTGTTGGTTGACTCAAGCATCAAGCCGATCACTACATACCAGAGCCAGTAGTCAAAAAATAAACAATGGGTGACCAAAAAGTCAGCGTAGGCTCATTCAAGTGCTCAGCCGATTCATCAGTTGGGGTTTCCAGCCGTTTCAGAAAGGCGTTGGCATCCGTTGGGTCCACAAAGGAATGTTGTTCACCAACACTGGTCTGAAAGCGCAAAACAGCAGGGTACACCAGGGTGAATCGGATCTTCTTTTGAAAGAGTGTGCAGCAGGCTTTCTGAAAGAGTTAAACGTTTCTTCATAGCTTCCCTAGAGTAGTCCATGAAAATCAGCAAGTAATGGCCATCAAGCTGAAGATCTTAATTAGCGCGATATGTCTGTAGAATAGTCAGACGATCAGCGTAGTTTAAGTATCGGACAATTACTGTATGTGGTGTGGTCCGATTGGATTAGAAGGACCGATAACAGTGCACCTCGCCACAAGGCAATAGCATGCCCAGTAAGTCCAGGATGTTGGATAAGCAGATGGATGGTAGGAGAGATGGTTTGTAAGTCTCTGGGAGTCTGATAATACGAAGGTTGTTCCTACAGGAATGATTCTCCAGGTCATCTATGCAGTCAGAGAGGTGCTGGACCTTCTTTGTGGTATCCATTCAAGACACAGTCGCCTCTAAGTCATCCTATAACTTAGCCACACGGTTTTCCACCCCTGATATCCGCTGGGCCTGTGCCAGCAAGTCGTGGTGGAGAGATTGAATGCCCTTAGACACCGCTTTGTGGACTGCATCTTGGATCGTTGGCCGGAACAATTTAGTGACCTCTGCTGCAATCTTGGCATGAGCTGCCATTGGGGATGACTCATCATCCAAAGATGTACTGGCACAAGGCAAGTGAATATCTGATCATAAGTGAATATTGAGGCTTCCTGCGGCCGCTTGCCACATGTAGGTGTACCTTTCATGTGCGGTCCGTACATTTTCTTGGCCAGAAATGTGTTCATGGAAAGGCACCTCTTCTGCTTCTTCACAAGAATCTCCAACTGCATCTGTTGAAACATCATAGGGATGAAAGTCTGACAATGGTTTTGAGAGCAGTGAAGATGGTCACCATGGGGTAACACTTAGTAGGGCCAAGCTTAGACTTTAACCATGCTCTAGGTCTCCTAGCCCACCCTTCTATCTCAAGCTACTACTTTAGCATGTAGGAGTTTTTTCCCCAGCTGTTGGAGCATGAGAAAATATGTATCTTGTCACTCCCAATGCTCAGAGTTTTAATGACAGCTTGACTAAGTGACTAGCTTAAGAGATGCTTCTATTCCAGATAATTAAGCCTGCCTTATTTTCTTTGCAGCCTGGGTTATACCACAATGGCAGGTACCCAGTCTCCATTTTGTCACCCAGAAGGCCATATTTCCCTCCACCAGGATGTGAAAGGTAATGTCTCCATGCAACTAGACTTTGTGGTCAGTAGAAGGGTCAACATGTCCACAGACATATAGATCAGCAGGCATAAGCAGGCATTAGCAGAGACATTGCATTTCCTGTAATGTGCACTGGGTAAATTTTGGCAGCCAGGAAAAATTGAGGATGGGGCACACCTCTGGAGCTGGTAGTGCTGCCCTGTGTTGTGCTTGATGATGGTGACAGCTCAGTCACCTCTACCTGTTTCTCCTCATTGGACTGATCTGGTGAATTGTCTGAACTACCAGTTCGTGAGGGTGCTCTCCGCACACCTTACAGCAATCCCGGCCAATAAGAACGATGGTGCTTGTAGTAACGACCACGGATGGCACCGTGCAAAATACGAGATAAAAACAACAGGTCACCAGCACTCAGATAATTTGAATAGGTATGTCCTTTTTAATGGACAACTGTGTCACGACAATCAACAAAGCCGACGTTTCGGGGCCGCGCAGGGTCCCTTCTTCAAGGCAGAAAGATGTGACCCAAGGCAGAAAGATGTCACATCTTTCTGCCTTGAAGAAGGGACCCTGCGTGGCCCCGAAACGTCGGCTTTGTTGATTGTCGTGACACAATTGTCCATTAAAAAGGACATACCTATTTAAATTATCTGAGTGCAGGTGACCTGTCGTTTTTATCTTGTCTGAACTACCAGTCTTGCCCCAGGTACCAAAAGCCTATGCAATGCCCCAAGCAAAATGCCGCCATACTGTTTTTCAGCAAGCATTTCTTGAGAAGGTGCTACACCAGGGAAAAGATTTTCTCAGAAATTCAGTGGTAGGATGAAAAGTGGATGACCCTATGACAGTTTATGCCAGGAAAGGTGATGTATGACAACAGCACCATCCTGCTGTCCACCCTTTGGGAAGGGAAGTTCTCACATGTTTCTTCTCTGGCACATATCCTCAACTTGATGGTTCTTAGCTAGGTAACCTTGCTTCCAGGATGTCCTGCACAAGCCAGAAGTGTGTACAGCCACTTTAGGTGGTTATACTCAGTCAGTGTTCACCTGGCTGAAATTCAGTAGCACACAACCTGCTTGCCAACTGCCTGATATGCAATAGGCCTGTTTGCTGGAATTTGAGCCTGACCATGCTGCAGCAGCTGAACTTGCATAAGCAGGCCATCAATAAACATTTGTGTGAAGACAGTCCAAGCACTGGCAACAGGGATCTTATTTTTTTTCAACCTGGTCAGTGGCTCCCTATTCAGGATGCACGTACCATGTTGTAAGCATTCAAAGTAGCAACCAAAATAGTGAGCTGGGGTCAGTGACACAATTTCTCTCATGGTCTGCTGGAGCATGGTATATTAGACCAGACACTGGAGGCACAGACAACAGCAGGAGGAAAAAGAAGACTTTATCCTGACTCCATCCTTGCGTCTCAGTACCAGTTACAGTGGAAGCACAAGGAGGAGAGTTGAGGTTAGATGGTTGAGGACTTTGCCCTCAGCAACACTGAGAAGTCAAGTTCCTCTGCCACCCGAAATTTGTGGTGGATGGGCTTATTCATGCTGCATGGCCTACGTAAGGACCCCAGAATTTGGGCCATCAAGGAAAGAGACCATTATTGGTTGGACACCTTTTTGGATCCACTTTAAAGCAAAGTTTATCCTGTCCTCACAGAGGGAGCAAAAAAATATGCCACCTAGAAAAGATACTACGCAGGAACCTATTAATGTCATTTCAAGAGAGTGGTATTATCCTCTTTCTTGGCCAACATGCCTTGAATGCTCAGGTCAGTGAAAGGAGCAGCAGCACTGCTAGTTGCTGACTAAGTAAAGCTTCCAAGTCCTTCTTCACTGGCTTGGTTGCTGCCTGTAGTCACAATCAGCATCTAAACCATTTCATCTTTAATTATATAAAGTCAAGGGTGTATGTGGACACCCTTAGGATGGATCACCCACTTCACTTTTGGGTTTCAAGCATTGACCACTGGCCTGAGGTTGCCCAATATGCATTTATTTCTGCTGGTCTGCTCCGTTCCAACTGTGCTTTCAGAGCAGGCAGATAGTGCAGTGCCTGGTTTTCTCACCGAAAAAAATAAATGGTTGTTCTGCCTCTTCAATTACATCATCCAGCAATGTAGAATTAGCATCAATCACAAAATGGGATGACCCAATCACATGCTGCAATGATGAGGATTTGTACAAAATTATTTGTACAAAATGCATTGGTTGTGCACATTTTCCTTTTTGAATTCCATTCCATTTTTGAAGCCAAAAAAAGTTTTTTAGACTCTTGAGATGGTTACCTGGCTCTCTTTTTTTAGTTTTTATTCCCCTAGACATAAATAGGCATGTAGTCTTTGCAATGTGGGGGTAGCTTCATTGCATGGGTATTTCTTTCCCCAGAGATAGGCTTCAAGTTACTTTTCTATTGTGTAATATTTTTCTCAGCATAACATAAATGTACTTTTAAAATAAGCTTGCTAAGTAGCTTTCTTTTGTGTTGTTTTTATGTGCAAATTGTAAAGTAAGAGCATTACACAGTTGGGAAATGGCAGCCTCTAACAATATATGCTAGAAAGTGTTCTTAGAAATGTTTTCATTCAATACACCTGTACAAATGTCCCTCTACAATGCACATTGTCCCCTACAAAGCCAGCAGCCACTTAGCAGGCAGATGTTATGTAACTGATTGTAAGAGTTATAGTTTTTTTCAAGGTACAGAAAATCTATGATTAATATCCTCTCCAGTTTGATTAATATATGTAACTGAAGAAATTCTTTGCTTAGTCCACACTTGTTCAGTGGGAAGTTAGTAAAATACTAGAGACTAGATGTAAAAACTGCATTTATTATTGTGTCTTAGCTGCACTAAATTGAATATGCTGTACGTACGTAATATATTTGATTTATAGAAGTGCAGAATATGTTTAAAGTGACACTAAACTCAGGAGATAAATCCTAAAAATGCATTCAAGTACTTTAACTAATAACTAACAAAAATGTAGCTTATTTGTGCATCACTCAGCTGTAGATCCTCAAATCATCTCTTGGATCAGCTTGGAGCAGTGGTTACTTTACAACACACACAGAGGCCATGGGGAACAAACGTAGCCAACCTCTAGAAGGTAGGACAGTGTCAGCATAAATTCAGTCCCCAGTTACACCTCAGTGTACTGTGAAAAAAGCGTTGGATTCACACTTGTTGGTGAACGTTTGCAGGCGTTTTTCCCCCCATTTTTGCCATGTGCAACCCATTGGTTTCAATGGATTCTGCATGCATGCTAAATGCAGAAAAGTAGCCAATGCAGCATTTTCCCGGCTGCATTTGCGGTGCCATCAACAAGTAATGACCCCGCTAGCACATTGCTTGTTTTTGATGCGTTGCATCAATACTAATCGATGCGCGCATTTTGCGCGTGTTGGCGCACGTTCATGGAAAGCGAAGGTGTGAACAGAGAAATAATGTAAGGATCTACAGCCAAGTGATACACAAAAAATCTACATTTCTTGTTAATAGTTAAGGTAGACTTGTATGATAATACAAGGGTGTGCACACATCAAGGTACCACATCCAACTCTTTATGAAAACAAAAAAACAAGTGCTCAAAAACAAGCACTCAGGAAAAATACAGACTTTTGAGATACCACAAAGATCAAGCTACATTGGCTAAAGATATATAAAAAATGTTTATTAAACACATTGTAAAACACATAAAAAAACATTAAAAAAGAGGGGAGATGAAGGAAGGGAGAAGGGAGGTTTGTTTGAACATATTTTAGTAGCCCTATCTTCCCATCAGGCTTCATCTAATATATTGTACATTTGTATAATCTTCTATATAATGTATCATTCACATAATTTCATCATATCTACAATAGTTGATGGGAAGATATATTATTCTCAACGTGGTTCACAGTGGCCCGCTATTTCAGGAGTCTACAGAGCCACGAGGGAGCTGGGGAGAATCCCTCAATTATTCAGTTGTCATAGGTATCTTACCCATGGCAAAGGAACATCTGCTTCACCCTCTAAATCGACATTTGGGTTCCAATTCCAGCCAATGTATAAAACACCAATCCTCTCCTTGAAAAAACTTGTCCATCCTGTATTGCTTACCATTCTGGTGGTATCACATATGATGGGATAAGCATGGGATAAGAATTATACAAGTGTTAAGTATTTATCAATATTTATTTTTTACGTTTTCCAATCTTAGTTTCTTAAATTTTTTTTACAGATCAGATCAGATTATAGCGGCCTATAATTAGCATACAAAAATTAAAGTGTTGAATAGTTTTATATTTAAATTATACTGTAGATTAATTTAGGTCTCTAACCTTTTGGATTTTTTCAGCATTGGGTATCATTTTTATACAAATTGTATATTTTTTAAAACTGAAAAAAGTAAAAAATTGTGTTTTAGTGTATTGAAATTTGTATGAGTGTTGTTAATGACTCTAGTCTTCAGTCTTTCTTCTGGTGAGATGAAAATTATTATTATTTTTTTTTAGTGACGACAATTTACATAGCGCACATTCATATCAGTCCCTGCCCTCAAGGAGCTTACAATCTACGGTCCCTATCTCACATACATACAGGGCCAATTTAGACAGGAGCCATTTAGCCTTCCAGCATATCTTTGGCGTGTGGGAGGTAACCCACATGAGCACAGGGAGAACATGCAAACTCCTTGCAGATAGTGTCCTTGACCGAGATATGAACCAGGGACCCTCAGTGTTACAAGGCAGAAGTGCTAGCTAACATTCAGCATTTCAAAACATGCTGCAGGACACCCCAAGAGAAGCTATTAAACACAGGATTACTGCCTTACTTCTGACCTCCGTCATCAGTGTGAGTAGGATCCAATAATGATCATTCTGTTATTTATAGGCAAAGAGGAGATTATAGGAGATTATGCAAATAGGAGATTATAGGAGATTATGATTCCTGTCTTACACAATAGAATGAGGGGAATTTATCAAAATTGGAGCAGAGAATATCTGGAGCAAATGTCCATAGCAACCAATCAACTTCTTCCTCTCACTTTCAAATCTTAATTTAGCAAACAAAAGAGAGAAGCTGACTGATTGCCATGGGCAACTGCCCCAGATTGATTCTGCCTGCTCCAGTTTTGATACATTCCCCCCAATATATTTAATTTGGTAATAATATATTTCCTTATCAGGACAACAACCTATTCACTCCTTCCTATTATTGCACTTTCATGATTATGGGACAAAAGCTTACAAAAAATCTTGAATAGCATAATGTGTGTACAAACAGGGACTGTGGATCTCTACTTCTTGAGGTTTCTTCAGGAATCCCTCACTATATTCAAATGCCCTCTGTGCCAGCCTAAAGTGTGCAAGTGGGTGGCTCAATTTACCTATTTGACAAATATGCCTCCTCTCCTCCAAGAACAGTCTTTTTTTTAAAATATACAGCTTCCTGTGAGTGAGGGGAAATTTACAGTGCACTTCTGTCCTCTGATTGGTTAACATACATTAGTTCTTAGTCTAAAGACTGGAACATTTATTCCATCACGAGAAAAGTAAATATACATAATGTCACTCACCTTGTCTGTGGAGAGCTCCTTGCAGTAGTTTGGTTTCCAAAGCTCTTTTGGTTGATTCGGTGTCGAAGTAAAGATAAAGTTTGGAGAAGGGGCCAAATAAATATTTATTGAATCAGGGACAAGTGGATAATGCTGTAACCCTGCGTAACACTGGGCATTTTCCTGCTAATACTAAGTCACAGATATAAATTAAATTGTTTTACTTACAAATATAGCAGTTTGGAGCAAGCCCTGGATTTATATTAATAAGCATTAGCATTTATATATTGATTAGCATTGATAATGCTAATGGTGAGACTGCGCCAGGATACTGTATGACTGAGATGGCTCTGAATTTTTGTATGTGGAAATTCAAAATGTTTTTGTGGCTCAAGCCAAAAACTAAATCTGCTCTATTTTTGCCTCTATTTATGGAAGATTATTTATTATTCAAACAAAAGGTTTTACTTTATGTTTTGTACATTTTTACATGTTTTAAAATAAATTCTGCAGGGGGTGTGACTAGGTATGGAGGAGAGCAGATGCACGAGGTAGAGCTCAGGGCCTTTAAGTTGATCATACAGCCAATCTTTGAGCCCTAGACCAATTAGTCAGACATGCCTAGGCTTAAAAAGACCTTAGAAAAAACACCACACGCACCACTAAAGCTGGCCATACACATTACAACCATCGCAAGGCTATTGTCTGGTTGTAAGGTCATTTAAAAAATGTACGATCTGCCCATCTTGGACAGGCAGATCATACTTGCGATCATCGCAAGCCCGCCCCGCTGAGGGGCGGGCTTCCGATGACTGCAATGTTGAACAGGCGCACACCGGCCCGTGCGGCATTTGTTTTACGAGCAGGCCACAAACCCGCCGACAATCGTAAGACAAAAGACGTGCGACCGTACAGTAGAAACGGACGCATGCCTTCCATACACCTGCCGATTATCTTACGATCGCGGGATTTCCCGTGATTATCGTACGATAATCGGCAGGTGTATGGGCACATTTAAGGTGCCCATACACCTGACGATTATCATAGGATAATCGTATGCAATTGCGTTTTCGTCCGATAATCGCAAGGTGTATGGGCAGTGTACAATCGCAAATACTGTACAATCGTACGAATTTCAAGCAAAACTTTGGTCGATTGTACAATTTTCGCAAGGTTAGTGGCGTTTCCGTACGTCAAAAATTGTACAATCTACACTGCTCATGCACAAACGAAAATACGTGCGGTCGATTACCGCAAATCTACCAGGTGCTTTTCCTTAATTACGGCTAATTGAACATTGTGATAATCGGGGAATGATGAGGCTGCCGTACGACAATCGTACAACGGCTCAATCATCGGACGAAAAGTTTTGTCCGATAATCTTAAGGTGTATGGACACCTTTACACAGCTACTTTCCCCTTCTTACTCCTGCCTGAACTTCAGATGGAAAGTCCAACATTGTTCCAACAAAGACTGGTGGACAATACCAACAGTGCCAGGAGCTTCCACTTATTAAACACACAGGAGCATCCTCCCATTTCCCTAATGTAAACACATGATTTTCAAGTTCAGGCCTCCTTAGCTGGATCTGACAGCTGCAAAATATAATGGTTTTCCACAACTGTTGCTGAGATGGCAGAATAGCACATTAGAACACTCCCTCAATTCTCCCCACAAGGGAAGATCTGGACAGCTGGGCATCCAGAGTAGAAGGGGCACCTCAGAACAAAGTAAATGATCTAAGACAACAAATGACCCACACCACTTCTACCATGGTGGCAGTGACCCAACCACTGAACACCTTGAGGTATGACTCACTGCTATTGAGTAGGCTCCAGCAATGTACTAAAGTAAACTTTCACTTTTCAAGCTGAAAGTAGAGGAAGGGAAAAATTGCAGGCATAGGAGCAATCTTAGGTTGTGGGGCATACCCAAGACCACCACCTGACAAGACCTAAAATCCACTGTCACAGCCATACTAAACTCTGTCCTGGGAAAACTACCTTAGAGCTGGGCCGAGTAAATTGAGTATTGGAACCCAGAGACACAAATGCAGACTGACCACGAGATCTATGTATGGTCCATTCTTATAATACTAAATACGGAAAAACTGTCTTGATGCTGGTTCTTCGGGACTATTGAATTGAAGGTGCATCAATTCAACTCCTCAGACCTCTCCCACCTAATTCTAACTCTTGCTTGAGGTGATTTGCCAGGGTCACATAAAAGAAGGGACACCTGTTAAATATCCACACCAGGAAAGGTAGCAGAAACTTTCCCCTGCACCCTCCAGAGCAACTAAGAACACTCTTCCAAATCCTAGAAGTGAATCCCATCTTGGTACCCAACTGACTGGACCCTAGGAACCTCATCGGTTACTTGCACTACCCAAACACCAGCACAGGTCCTGCTCCAGGCAACCATGGAGTAACTGATGGCCACTGTTCCCAAAATATTGTGACCAGTCTCTGTGCTATCCTACAATCTTGTCCACCTAAGAGCAGATCCATGCTATGGAGATGTCAGTCAACACTCAACCCAAGGTAACCCTCTGTACTGCATAACACACATCTATTAGACTTGCCTCAACATTCACCCCCTGGAGAAAACAGTTCACGAGCCCTTACCATAGATCTCTGCCCCCTACAGGGAGAAAAGGACAAACTTTACCACTAAACTGAAAATCAGAAAACTTTGATGTTGCCCCTAACTACATAACCTTTAATTTCTTTTCCTGACACCTAGGTATGCAGGATATTTCAGTACAAACCTTCTTTGGAGGACTCGATCTTTGACTTCACCATACACTTAGTACACAGCTGCAGAACATGCAAGTAGCAGAGAACAGTGCCACAGAGCTAGGGTCCAGCTCCTATGGTCACATGCTGAAAGCTCCATAATTTCCACATGTGAGGGGACTTTGCTTAGCAGCACCATGCTACTGATTTGAGAAATCAGTCACACTTAACTCTTATCATACCCGTCAACTCATCAAGATATTCTTTAAAGGACCTAAGTGAGTTACAGGGATCTGTGAAGGGGTGCAGAGTTTCCTTTTCTATACACTAATACACCACAGACATGCCTGTACCTCCCTCATATTAATCTAGGGATCAACAGGGTAGAGAGAGATGGCAGGGGGATATTTATAGTCTCTTGTTTGCTTGCACTGTTCACTTTAAATGTTCCCACTAACTATCAGCACTTGCCAATAATATCCCCTGCATCCTCTGAATTTTATACTACAACCCCAACATCTTGGATCTGAAAAGTGGGCAAGCACACCACAAAGTTGCTGCTAATGCAGACAACTCACTCTTCTTTATTACCAAACCAGATCACTCCTTTCTCAACCATCTCCAGGTGCTGGACAGTTACCCAAATCTCTCCACCTACAAAATCAACTTAACCCCTTCATGACTGAGCTTGTTTTTAGTTTCTGTTCGTAAATGACTGACACACTTTTGAAATTTTTGCTGTGTGATTCTTCCACGTCAGTAATATACTTTCTTACAAAGTGCACCCACACATATTATATATTGTTTTTTAGAGGACAGATAGGGCTACATATTTATATCACATATGTGCGTCTAACGCCTCACTTAGGACAAATAAAATATAAAAAAAGAGGAAAAAAACGTTTAAAAAAAAACACTTTTTTCCCAGTTTTGATTTGTAGTATTTTTTTTACAAAACCAGCACAGCTAAAAAAATGCAATAAATACATTCATTTATTTGTTCCTTATTTTATTTTTTACACATTTTTTTATTTTTTTTACACTTTTCACAATTTTTTTTTTTTTTTACACTTTTCCATTTTTTTTTTAACTTAAAAATGTTATTTTATTTATTTAATTATATCAAGCAGATTTTGTGAATTAATCTCACTGTTACTGCATGATAAATTAATAAATTTTTGGTTATTATCAGGCTGCTTCAAACTTCAGAACAGCCGATAATAAGTTAGTGACACTGATCCTGCAGCAGTTCAGGATTCAGCTGTTACTAAATGTTTTCTGATTGTTGCAACAACGATCAGCAAACAAACATTCTTCTTCCAGGAATAGATACATTGTAGGAATAGACACATTTTGTATCTATTCATGAAAGAAAAAAAAAAGCCAGTATAGCTTGAGAGAGATATCTCTCGATCTATACGAGCTGTCAGAATGCCGGCAAAAGCCGGCATCTGTGTCCGCTTTGCTTTGACTCTCAGACACCCGATATTAAGGTATCGGGTGTCTGAAAAAGGTTAACCCTTTCATTAATGAATGCCTCTGTAGTAAGGGCATACATTAATGAATGTTAAAAGCTGATTCTCAGCGATTAACAGCCCTCTATAGCAGCAAATAACTCGTCACGTACAGTGTACGTGACAAGTCATTTGGTCCCTTTGTGGCTGGACGTACAGTGTACGTCTCCCGTCACGAAGGGGTTAAAATAAGAGACCCGGTGCATTAGTATTCCAGCCAACCAATCTCAGACATAACATCAAGCCTTCCTTTTAAATGCGTCAATGAAAAAATGAAATATCTCTGCATCAACATATCCCTGCCCTAGAAGACCCTGATCCACTCTGATCCCTATAATAATTTGTCACAATATTAGCGGTTCATCATGCCTCTAAAGTTTTTCCACAAATGCACTCTAGATACAAAGAACTTAACTCTTTTGGATTTTTTACTACTAAATGTGTATCTTTGCATATTCTCTGTAACAATAGCATGGTAGTGTCCTGCTTCTGTAAAGTTGCATTCTCAGTTGCACACTTCTCCAACCCAGTGGTCAGTGTTAGGTCAAATAAAAAATTGTTAATATATCTATAGTAATGCTGTTTAAAATTATTGTAACATTGTTAAAACAAAAACAGTACACACTTCCGTTTTTAACTTATGTTTGCCTTTAAATTAGATAGAAAATAGAATATTTTTTGTAAGAAAATACTGCCAAAAGAAACATTTATTGCCCCCCTTAAAAATTGTGAAAATGTAAACAACAGGGCGGAGCCAGCAGTGACGTCACGGCTGGCTCTGCCCAGTTGTTGTCATTCAACGACAGCCCAGGATCCTCAGGTCATTTGAGAACACTGGGATGTCGCTGACTGACAACAAATGGGTGGAGCCAGCTGTGAGATCATGGCTAACTCCACCCATTTGTTTTGATTGGCCTGTGACCTGCAGGAAGACTGTGACAGGTGCCAGACAAATGTAAACAGTTGGGCGGAGCAAATGGTAATGCCAAGTGTTTTTTTGCCCACATCTGTCAGAATGTCATTTTGCGGCGGGAGTTCGTCGTGAGCGGACGGGACGGCGGCCATCATGGACAACACTGAAGGTCATGATTGACCTTAGGATTATGTCGGTCGATCAATTTTTGGGATTTATTTAAATAAAGGAATTGTCAAAAATATTTGTTGTACCCCTTACTCATTCACAAGGGGAGGGCTGCACCCCAATGCAAATAAGACCCCAAATAAAAGTACTCACTTTTGTTGCGGTTTAGACATAAATATTTACAAAAATGTGAGTGGTGTACTCACTTCTGTGAGATACTGTATAACTTAAATTAATCATAAATTTATATTAAGACTGGATGTAACTTAATTTCTTCCATATACAATTACGATAAGGTTTATTATTGTGTTACTTAGTTTTACCTAATATAAGCTAGCTCTCAGTAATAACATGAAGGTTATCAAAAATATCAGCCGTACCAGCCTGAAGTGAATAGCCGAACAGTGTTCGGCTCACTTCACTTCTGATCGGTCATTCACTCGGCTGCCCTCGGCAGCTTTGTGAATAGACCCCTATGTCCAGTATTGATGCGGAAGTCAGAAGGAGAAACCAATGAGGGCTGCAGGAACCCACCAGATTGACACTCCGATATGTGTTGATTTCCCAGCTGACTTAAGAGACCTTTTTCTCATAAAAAAGAGAGGAGTTCAGCAGAAGCAATAGTAGAGGTAAGCATTTTCTGTCTACTTTACATGTTCATGCTTTCCTTAAATTGTTTACTTATGTCACAGTGCCTCCTCAAAGGAGATGGCTCTTCAGCCTACTTTGCTTTACACAAAACTATGGCACCATAGCTCAGTGTTTACTGAGATTGGAATCCTCCAGGTGACATCAGAGCCTATGTACCCTTCTCCACTCATATAGACTGCCTATAGCACAGCACTCCTTGTACACATTGGGGGTGATTTACTAACCTAAACACACGCACGCATTAGGTGCGTGTGATTTTTACACAGCAAAACGTATTTATCAACCAAAAAGTCTCTAAAAGCATATTTCCACTAATGCCATATATGGAAAAATCATGCACATGATGCATATATAATGCTGCTTCACAGTTTAGACAAAAATGGTTAGCTCATGCATTTACATTCCTGCATTCATCAACGCAAGCAACACAATGTAGAGCTAATTTACACAACATCACCTTGCAATTCATGCAGGCTTTGCACAACACACCTGCTGGGTGTGTACACACTACAAAGGTGTCTAGATTCCACCAATGGATCATGCTGGGAGGGAACACACTACAGAGGTGTATACTTGTTCGTGGCGTGTTTATAAGGTTAGTAAATCAACCCCATTGTGTCTTGTCTAATCAGTCTTTTGCAAAGCAAGTTTCTTCACAGTGTCATGTGTAGGCCATATGTTACCATGGCTATTGCAATGATCCCTAATGCTAGGCTGCAACATTTGAAGCAGCAAGCAGACCATCATGATCATGTCAGCTGATTGTAGAAGATGATTTTATAGCAAATTTATAGGTGAAGATGTTATTTCACTCCTTTAAAGTTTCTCTACTGAAATATGCTTTTTTGTCTGTTGCCTTGACTTTGCAATCCTATACTTCCTCTACATTGCTGCTTAATCTGGTACCTGGTGTTTGATTCTGTGCCACATATCTTTAGGATATAGCTTCATATATTCAGGTTGGATGCACCTACACATAATCTCCTCGTAGACTTTAATGGGACTGAGTCCAAGGCATCTGTAGCCTTGGAAGATTACCCCATAGAAGTCTATGGGTTCTACTGTAAAGGCACTGCCAGGGCAACAAAGACTTGTAAACAAACACTGGGGGTCATGGCCATCTGATCACTGTAAACATGCATCTGGGGAGGGGAAAGCTGGACTCAGTTTGATCACAGAAGAGGGCAAACAAAGATAAATCCACTTTATTTTTAAGGTCCACTTATCCATTAAGGTATATACTGCAAAAATAACTCAAAAGACATGCTACTGAAAATACTTGACACTTTATCTTTAATATCACAGGTTTCTTTTAGACTGTGCTTAACCTGCTACTTAAATTTCTTCTGGCATAAACTGCAAACACATTACTTAAAGCAATTTTAAAGAAACTTTTTGTTGCTAAATATATCTGTGTGAAAAGTCAAATCTAAATTCTGCTGAGAAAATAATACCTAATCAAAACACATTAGCGAGTGAGAAGAAAAAATCACTATGCCAAAAGAGCAAACTTAAAACTACAAAATTATAGGAAAAAAAACCCACTAGATGCTGATTAAATCTGCTTTTATTAAATTGTAAATGTCATATATGTATTTAACATTTGAAGTGCTGTCAATATGGTTATTAGAGTTGGAGCTTCTATAAAATGCGGGTAAATCATATGCATTACATTTCCATGCTGAATGCATTCTTTAAAAAGTTATCAATATAAATCAATGCAACTGGACACTTGACATAGCTTAAATGATTAGATGTTAAAGGCAAAATATTTAGTTACTTACATGGTTTAAAAATAAAAATGTCCAGTCTTTTGGCCATATTTACAAAGCAGTGGATGTGACATTCATTCTATATTAAACCCCATTTCCCATGAAGATTCACCTACAGTGAATGTTTGGTTAATGCCAGAATGACTGTGTTATGAATATGCCACTGTATGTTTATTAATGAATAAATGCTATCTTTTTTTTACAACAAGTAAATTGTAATTTTCCACAACCCTATACTAAATTCCAAGAATGGCCTCTATTCCATCTAAACATTCAAATGTAGCAGGGAGTGGCAGTGCCAATGGCTGATGGAGTGTGAAAGAAGACACAAATCAGTGCAGGTACAGGCTGTTTACTAAGCAAAGTAATTGTTCACTTTGCAAAGTTATTGTTAGTAAATAAACTCAAGCTGTGTTCAATTTGAATACCCGATCAAGTGATTGAAAGACTGTGTAGAATTTTCCTTGTACATGATTGTGTGTTCAAAGTGAACAAATCTTCACTGTATTCACTAATATTCACTTTGCAATGTAACCATATATTTTGCTAAGTGAATGATCTCTACTCCTTTAGTAAAGCAACCCCTATTTTGTCATATTACATGTACTTGTTGGGCAAGTATTCAGATTAATGGTAGCCAATTTTCCCCCAGTTTTCCCAGTTAAATTATTATTATTATTATTATATAGGATTTATATAGCGCCAACAGCTTGCACAGCGCTTTACAATATAAGGAAGACATTACAATCACAATACAATTCAAGATGATGATAAGCCTGCCCGGGAAGGCTTACAATCTAAGAGGGAGGGGGAAGTGATACATGAGGAGGTAGCTGTGTGGGGATGAATTGTTTGAGAATGTGATGGTTGAGCGGTTAGGTTGAATTGGTATAGGCTTCCCTGAAGAGATGAGTCTTTAGGGAACGCCTAAAGGCAGTCAAGGTGGGAGACAGATGGACAGGTTGAGGTAAAGAGTTCCAGATGATGGGAGAGACTCTAGAGAAGTCCTGGAGGCAAGCATGGGAGGAGTTTACAAGGGGGCTGGAAAGCAGGAGGTCTTGGGATGAGAGGAGTGGATGGTTAGGGTGATACTTTGAGACAAGGTTTAAGATATAGCCGGGGACAGAGTTGTGGATGGCTTTGTAAGTGATTGGTAATATTTTTAATTTTATCCTTTGGGTGAGTGGAAGCCAGTGTAGGGATTGACAGAGGGGAGTTGCAGACACTGAACGGTTGGTTAGGTGGATGAGTCTAGCAGCTGCATTCATGATAGACTGAAGGGGGGGATAGCCTGTGTAGTGGAAGGACAATGAGGAGGGAGTTGCAATAGCCAAGACGAGATATAACAAGTGAGTGAATGAGTCATTTTGCGGTTTCTTTGGTGAGGAAGGGGCGTATTTTGGAGATGTTGCGAAGGTGAAGGAGGCAGGATTTGGATAGTGATTGGATGTGGGGATGAAAGGTGAGGTCCAAGTCAAGGATTACACCTAGGACCTTGGCATGGGAGGAGGGATGGATAGTTGTGTTATCAATCTAAAGGGAAAAGTTTGGGGAAGGTGCACGGACAGGAGGAAATATCAAGAGCTCAGTTTTTAAAAAGTTAATTCTAAACTTTGCATTCATATGTTTTAATAATAAGGACAAAGCAGGCAAGACTTACAAAGAATGTAAGAAATGAAAACTGTAGAACCAGCACATGATGATCTTCCAAAGAAAATCAAACTTTATTCCACATGCATCTGTACAAAAGAAAACTGCTGACGTGTTTCTGCCTTCCTCATAGCTGATTAAGGCAGAGTAAGACAGAAACACATCAGCGGTCACTGGCGGAACTACCAGGGTCGCAGCGGTCGCAATTGCGACCAGGGCCCTGGCATTCCACCACTTGGGGGGGGCCCAGCGAGGAAGATGGGGGCCCCCGAGATCGTATCCTGCAAGGCCGCCATCAGGGGGGTACAGGCACCTGAAGTTGTAAGGTGCCCAGGCGGCCGGGCTCCAAGCTATAACTTTTTATTATGAAATTATAAGACTAATGCAATTTGGCATGTCCCGGGCCCCCCCTGCCTGCCTGCCTGCTATTGGAATCTTCCACAGACATGCGTGCAGGGGGCGGAGTGTGCTTTCCCCGGGCAGAAGCGTCGGAGAATGTGGCTAAATATGGCGAAAGAGGAGCTGCAGGTCGGCTGTCTGGAGGAAATGTAAGTGTTTCCCTGCAGACAGAGTCCCCGGGGATGTGCTAGAGACTGGGGGGGGGGCGGGAGAGAAAGTGAGGGAGAAAGATTGACCGACGCTGAGAGCTTATCTGCATTGGTCGGTCGGTGTCTCTCATGCTTCCCTTCCTCCTCTGAGCATCGGCCTGTGTGTTTCTCACTCTTTGCCCCCCTCCTCCTTTCAGAGAAGGGGGATGGAGGGGGAGGTGAGAGAGACCGACGGAGGCTGGGGTGGTGTTAAGAATGAGAAGCCCAGACCCTGCACACTGTACTGACATTTCTTTAAATTAGAGAAATGGATTATATTAGGGAATATTACACTGTAATGTTCCCCAATATAATCTATTTCTCTACCCCAGCTTTGGATAACATTTTGCATTTACTTTGTATCGCCTGACGCCCGGGAAATGCAGTTCCAGGCGCCAGGCAGGTGGTTTTTATTTACAAAGTATTTCGTTTAAATCGTTAATTGTGACCGTCGATAATATGCTGCCCATCATTTACTGCCATGGACGGTATATTATTACCGGTCACAATTACAAACAAATACTTTGTAAATAAATGCCGGTTTCCTTGGTAATCCTGTCTGTACGTAAGCGCGGATACTGGGTCGGCGTTGTCGACAGAACACTACACTAGCATTTTAAACAAGCAGCTGCCCGAGGTCCCGCGCTTGCTGGGGACCTCGGCAGCCTTCCTGTTAACCATTCTGTGCCATGCCGATGGGGGGGGGGGCCCTTCATGGTTTCTTGCACCGGGGCCCTGAAGGTTCTAGTTCTCTGTCAGCGGTTGTCATGCATGTGAAATAAAGTTTGCTTTTCTTTGAAAGATCATCATGTGCTGGTTGTATAGTTTTGACCCTATCAGTCCAGAAGAGGGTTATCCATGCACCGAATGTGGGTTACAAGGATGCATAACAGGGGTGAGCAGTGCAATTTGTGTTTCTAGTCTAAAATGTGAGAAATGGATGTTTCTTTTTTTGACAGGCATTATGGTTGGGGGGACTGCATACTGAGTTTTTTTTTTTCAATTTTCACTTTAACAACACAGTTCATTCTGAATGACATTCAGACGCATCCAAATTTGTGTTATCAAAAAATTTGGATACGTTAGAATTCGTTATTGTTGTCATTCAGAAATTTGGATACGTTAGAATGTCTAAATTTAAATACATTCATCTAAATTTCCATTTGAAATTAAACAAAACTTACATGTCTAATGCTTATTACTGTCGATGGAAATGTGACTTAACCACATGATAGATGTACTACTTTCTTGCAAGCTATCGGCTTCAGATGTTTGGCTATCCATATGTCTTACTTACACATAACCTTGTCTGTTTGGCTGCATAGTATTATGTGTCTATGACTATTATGTCCAATTTTTGAAATGTTTAATGACAAGTGATGTTCAGATGCATTGCTTCTTTTGAACTACCTACTACTGTTGATTACTGCAGCTGCTCTCTGAAGTATGCCTCGTTTTATTGAATGAATTACTTTGACTTTATTGCATTTCTACAATTCATTAGGATGCCCATGATAGGTGTCAGCAACATATATTTACATCTTTAGTAGAAATATCTACTACTGTTTATCTTTGCATATAGCTGCCTACTTCTGGATGGGAGCAAATGATAAGATATTGATGGATATAGTCAGCCAAGCATTTCTGTGAATGATCATGTTAACTATTAGTGTGGAGTGCTTTATCTTAATGATATTTTGCATAATATTCATATAAATCATTCAGTGTGACATTGTTAATAAGTCTAACATGGCTTTGTATTTAATTGATGTATATGATGGGAAGCATATATATGAGCATATATAGTTGGCTGGCCATGCCGATAGATATTATGCTTTTTTGGGTTTTTTTAATGGAACAAAGTAAATAGTATTTTTTTTATTTCTAATAATGATATGAGTGATCTTGGTGTGGAGTCTTTGACACAATCCAGTTTTTGTTAGCTCTTTTCCAAAGATTTATGAAAACAGTGGAAAATGTAGCCAAACAGTATACCTGTATTTGTTTCTTCTGAAATATGATTTAAAGGTGTACTAAATCTGTATACCTAAAGTGTATTTTCACCTTTGCAGCCATATTTGAGAACCAAAAGAAACATTTTTTTTAGATATATTGGTTGAAAGGAAACACACAACAAACATGTAGTGGATATGTTTGTTGGGTGTTTCCTTTCATACAACATATCTAAAAAATATTTGTTTCTTTGGAGCACAGGACTCTATAAACAGCTTGTATTGTTCATAATAACTTTCGGGATATATTTAGGGACAGATTGGTTTGAAAGTGCATTAGCATACAATGTACCACCCAAGTCTTGAGATATTTAACCCTTTGTTAGGACAACCTACATCTACAGTAGTTTACACTTGATAATAAAGATCTGTCAACATAGTATAGACAAGGGTTACATTTTCTCCTAGAATGAGATCCTAATAGGTTGGACTTGATGGACTAATGTCTTTATTCAACCTCAAATACTATGTAACCATGTACATATTAGATAATAGTACTACATAGTAGATCACATGGTAGATAAGGTTGGAAAAAGACACTGGTTCATCCACTTCTACTTATGTGTGCATTTGTGTTGGGTTTTGTATTTCTAGGTCAGTTTATTTATGGAGAGTATACATGTCCCTGTATATTGTGCTTAGTGAAGACATCTAAAAGTTTTTGAATTTGTCAATACTCTCAGCTGACACTGCTACTTGGAAAAGGAAGTTACACATTTTTGCTGCTCTGACCATAAATAACCCTCTCCTTAATTTCAGATTTAACCTCCTTTACTCCAACCTTAACCTCCCTGGTGGTATGATTTTTTATTTTTTTCATGTCATTTTTCGGTCTATTTTTTTTCGAATTGTTTTCGTCTTTGTCGTTTTTTTAAATATCCCACCGGTTCCGCCCCCCTGCGACACGTATGCTCGCAAGGGACGGAACCCGGAAGACGGAAGACGGCATCGGCCGCAGAACACAGCGCGGCTCCAGGGACAAAGTAAGTAAATGCTATGCGGCTTTCCCGAGTGTAGCTGGGGGTTACCGCTTGGGAGGTTAAAGTGTATTTCAACTTTTGCAGTCAAATTGGCATAACATTTATTTTAAATTTGTTACATGTTCGCATTCACATAACATAAGCAAAAAAATGCTTCTTACAGTTTAAATAGCTTTTTACTTTTGTTAGGGTTACAATTTTTACTAGCTTTTTCTCCTTTATGTTAGGAGGGGCTCTGAGGGTTGAGGGGTTAAAAGGAGAACTATGAGGTGAGTGATTTTCACTCAACGTCATAGTTCGAGCCGGCGAGTGACAATTAAACTGTCACACATTGGCTCAATAGATCGGGAAGTGAGCGAACACATACCGTCACTCACTCACTTCTCGATCATCTCCCTGCAGAGAGCCATGGCTGTCACTCACGGCTCCCTGCAGGGATTCTCCCCTTCCCCGCTCCGATCTTCCAGGGCCTACTGGCAAAACGGATGGGGAAGGGGGTGGGTACAGCTGGCTCTGCCTCTAGATAGGCAGAGCCAGATGTCACTCACACAGCTGGGTGGATCTCGACAGTAATGTTGGGATCCATCCCGGCTGTAGCTCGCGATATACTGAGCTAGGATGCTAGTTTATGTCCTCCGGAAAAAAACTTACCCCATAGTTCTCCTTTAAATGATAACAACCCTGCCCTGTATTCAAATGTTAATAAAGTTAATGAGAGAAACTCAATCCTCAAATTTCAGTCCCAAGTCTTTCTATTGGAGCAGATCAATGTGAAGGTGCTCAGAAAAACTTAAAATCAGCCATGTCGCCTGCTACATTTTTTAAAGAATTCTTTTTTTGATATGTTGTGTGAATAGGAACACATAACATACATAGAGAGGTTTTCTCAAATTCAACTGCAAAGTGGAAATACACTTTAAATATTGTCCGAATGTCCTATTCAGGGACCTAAGATTAAACAACTTTTTAATGGCTTTACAGTCACCATTGGTTGATTTGTCGACAGCGATCATGTCTCCTTTTAATTACCTCTCTACGGTAAATATGTTTAATTTGCTTTATTGTTTCTTACGGCTAAGGTCCTCCAGCTCCCTTATTAATGGTGTTGCCCTTTGCTGGATTGTTTCCAATTCAAGGACATCCCTTTTGTTTTGATTGGTGACCAAAATTTTACTGCATACTCAAAATGAGGCTGAACCAACATTTTGTAAAGGGGTAAGAATATTAATTGATTCCTTAAAATAAATATCCTTAGTAATGCATAATATTATTCTGCTTGCTTTGCTAACAGTTGTCTTGTGTTGCTTTCTATTACCATGTATGTGGCCCACTAGGACCGCTAAATAATTTTCCACTACTGATTCTCCCAGAGTAAGCAATGCTAATGCATATCTTGCCTGCACATTTTTTAGCCCCCAAATGATTAACTTTGCATTTTTTAACATTGAACCTCATCTGCCAAGTCTAAGCTCATCCCCTTATTTTTTCCAGGACTTGTTATAATGTTGCTACATGCTGTGCCAAAGTTATTTCTCCGCATAATTTTGTATCATCTGTAAATACAGAAACTAAACTCTTAATTCCAATTAAATGTAATTTATAAATAATTTAAACAGCATTGGCCCAAAGACAGAACCCTGGGGCACACTACTCCGAACCCTATCCCACCACGTTGATTACTATTAAACATTTTTCAGTAGGGTCCCTTAGCATTTCCTCAAACGATCAGTGTTAGGCTGACTCGTCTGTAGTTCCCCCTGTATACATCTAGACCCAACTTTGAATAGTGGAACTGCAGTTAAACACCACCAATCAGTTGTTACCATTTCTATCATTAGGTAGTCTTTCAGAATCACAAAGAAAAACCTGGCTATAACCAAGCTGATCTCACTGAGGAATCATTGGTGTAAGCCATCAGGCCTGGTGATTTCTATATATTATGCTTTTCTAGTCTATTTCAGACACCATTTTCTGACAACAGCAAGAGTACTTATCTTAAATTGGTTTTCTAATAACATGCCTTCTAAAACGTCCTTCTTTTTCTTGTATAGAAACTGAAGAACAAAACATGTTAGCCTTAATTCAAAGTCCAAAATTCATCTTTCATGGAGCCTACTTGTTCTGTCCTTACATTTTTACTGCTGATATATTTGTAAAACTTTGAGTGTTCTTGCTTTCGGTGGCAATGTGCTGTTCATAATATATTTTAGATGCTTTTATCTCTTTTATTTGCTTTTTAAGATTAAAATCAAGCAAAATAGGGTTAACTTTTGCCGTGTTATATTTGGTATTTGTAAAAAATTAATCAATGCAACTGGACTTGCTGTATTTGTTTTGAAGATGTTTCGCTGGCCATTTGACTATCTTTCTCAATTCAAAATGTTATATTTGTTACTCAATGGAATACAACAGCAAATGTTATTATTTAGCACACCCTTAAAACACTTTCACTTCTCATCTGTGGACATTGTTAAGAATGTTTGGTCCCATTGAGTATCACATAGCAAGTAGCGCAACTTGTTGAAGTTGGCTTTTTTAGAATTTAGAGTTCTGGTTGTAACATCATCTCTCTCTTTCCTGATCTGCTTCACCAGCTTCTCTCCAGCTATGACGGTCCTACCACGATTGCTGTACTTACTCCAGACTCTCCCGATTTTGCTCCCTGTGACCTATCTTAAGCAGTTGCGATCATCCTTTTTAGCTTTCGTGTGGGTTAACAAACGAGCTCGGATTCGAGTCCAGATATTGTCCAGGTCCAGAGCGGAGGGTGGCATACACTTCCCTGACCCATGTATTTACTACAAAGCGCCCATGCTGGCTGTAGTGGTGGACTGGTGCTGTAATGCACAACACAAGCTGTGGGTGGCATTGGAACAGGAGACCTGCCCCTTTCCATTGTGGGGCATGCCGTGGATTCGTCCTGCTCTGCCAATGTCCCAGTGGACGAACCCACTGGTGGGGGGTATGATGGGGGAAGCCAGTGGCATATTTGCCGCTTCTGCTCTCTCCCCGACACCCTCGCCCATGGTACCGATTGTGGGTAATCCACACTTCATACCTGGCCTGCTGGGCCCCTTGCGTAATATGCTGATGGCAGTGAATTGCACCAGAGCCTATCACTTCATAGCAGCAGTGGGCTGGGTGTCGACTTTGCAGATCCAGAGTAGGATAGAGCCCAACCTCAGTCCTTGGCAGGCTCTACAGATAGGCCACTACCTGCGATCTATTAGGGATTAGAGCCCTTTGCTCAGACCACTGGCAGAATTTGAAAATGTATGCCTGAAAGCCAACCTGACAAGACATACCTTGTCCGTACTGGTCGGCTGTTTGCGAGCTCAGCCGACTGATCAACTGCCGTACTTTATCAGAATGGGCAACGGATCTGGACATGGAGCTTACCCCTCCACAGATCGAGCGAATGTACTACTTTGCCACTAAGTCTTCTATAGCCAACAGATATCAGGAAGCGGGCTACAAGCTGCTGACTAGGTGGTACAGGGTCCCGACAGTCCTCCACCGCTTGTACCCGGCATCTTCACCCATGTGTTGGAGATTTGACAATGCGGTAGGAACCCTTAAACATATTTTATGGGATTGCCCCCTGATCCAACCATTCTGGTACAGGGTGGCTGACTTAATAAGGAGAATAACGGGATTGGATCTGCTGTTTACTCCATTGGTCTTTCTCCTTAACCTTGCACCGCTTTCACGCAAAGCATACAAGCGCTCTTTGGCGATCCACCTGATTAATACAGCGAGGGCCTGTATCCCCGCTCAATGGAAGAGCTCACAGCCCCCCTCAATTGCAATGTGGCTACGGAGGGTGGAGGAGATTGAATCGATGGAAGAGCTGACTTCATCCCTGAGGGACACACAGGACAAATTTGTACTGACGTGGGCGACATGGATGCAGTTTCGAACCACAGAGGAGTACTCCAGGGCATGTTTAGCCTGAGTGTGCGGCCCGCCTAACGGGGGCGAATCGCTCCATGCCCATAGGGGACGCTCCTGGCTGGGGGGGGGGGTGTACGGGGTGGGGTTGGGGAAGATGAGGTGCGCTGCTCTCTCTCTCTAGTCTATCTAAATATTTTCCCCTTCTGTCCTTTTCTTTGGCTAATGTTTTCCTCCCCTAGTCTACTCTTAGCAGCAGTACTGCTGCACGTCATCTGTTCGTTGAGTGGTCGGTGAATGGGTGTTCTCAAGGCAGTGCCCAGCTACCTTTGTTCTTTTCTTTAAAAACACTTGCAAATTGGCCTTAAAAAATCTAGACAAAAATTATAAGATTTTACTCTCAGACTTCAATAGGGTTTGAGCACTATTTTTAGGTCTTGCAGATTTTACTTTTGGTTCAGAGAATGTCCAGCAAACCAAACATTGCTTGGTTCCCTTATCCCTGCCACACCTAATTGTAAGTGCCTCTGCACCTACAATTTTCCCTTAGCCCCCTTCCAAAGTCTCACTGATAGTGGGACAATGTTGCTGCACTGATGCTGAATTTAAAGCATCACCGTTCCTCATGTAGACAGTGCTTGCTTGCACTACAATGAGATGTGAAAATGTTGCAAGGGGCATGGCTAACTGATCTATAAACCTTTAGATTGTTATAAAGCATCAGGCCTCATCTAGTCCTGCACACTGTTTTCTAGATTGTAAGGACTGACTCAGCTGCTGAAATTTTAAACTCAATGTTTGGTAGGGGGATTGTGAGACATAAATGAAGAAACATTTGGATGACTCAAATGAGGTAAAAGAAGGTTTTATTTTTTAATTTATGAGGCTTTTTTTGTCACATAGTAATTGGATTTGAGACATGCTAAAGACTACCACACAGGAACCTTAAAATGTACAATAAAAAATACTGAATATTTTTATTATGGAGTGAGGAATGGTTACAACCCTTGGTAATTTTTTATTGCTGTATGTGCCCCCAATAGGGCGATACAAACCACTGATATTACTATAGGCTCATAACAATAGGTAAGGATAAATTGTGTAATAATGATCAATGTTCGGATGATAACTGTTACAGGTACAGGAAGTGAAGCGAAATTTCCCTAGTGTGACACGGGCAGAGAAAGATAGGAGCTATTCCCTTGTCTATTCTACTAAAGTTTATTAAAGGTTTGCCTATATATACAATTTAAACATGAAAGTATTAAATTATCATCTTCCCTTTAGTCATAGAAATGTTGACAATTAACTATATCCAAGGTATCCATATTTAATAAAGGAATCTTCATATGTTTACATGCTTGTTAGAATTCTATGATTTTTAATTTAATTCATTTCTTAAGCTACTACATTTATTTTAGATACATTTTGTTGCTTACAGTACCGTGATATAATTATTTTGGCTGTAGATACAAGATAGGAAATTATATTATTTTGAAAGTGTATAGTTATCCACCATTCTTATTTAAACAATGAATCACAGAGCACAATTTTATATTTTTCTCCCATAATTATTCTTATAAATTATTATGTTAGTTATCGACCCAAAGGCAATCTCCACTGACGCTGACTCGAGTATAAGCCGAGGGGGGCACTTTTCAGCCAAAAAAATGGGCTGAAAATCTTGGCTTATACTCGAGTATATACGGTACATGTAAATAATCTTCAATATCATCTTTCCATTTCCAATAGCTTTAATTTAAAGGTATTTAGGGAAGTGGAGTCTTATACTTTCTTGCTCTGGATACCTTGTATCTCTTGTCAGGTTAGAGGCTTAATAGTGTATTTCTTCATTTGCACTTTAGAAAAGCTTACATTCAAGTCACATTCCTAATTAATAATAAATTCTGCAATTTTGTATTCAAGATTTAACAAACGTGTACAAAGTCAATATGTGATTCTCCTTTTTAAATTTAATATTTCCTAAATTTAATCTGAACAGGAATTGTATTCAATATTCAGACATTTTAATCAATTTTATTGTATGTGGTTAGAGTAGTTTTCTACATATTTTTTTCTTTACTTTTAATAGGACTAAACAAAGTTTTCAAATACTTTTTGTTTATCTTTAGTCAGGTAAATGTAAAATATTTCATATTAATACTTGGCTTTCTCCTTTAGAGCCAGCGGGTGGAACTGTAGTCTCCTTTTCAAGTGTAACGCAAATAGCATTTGAAATCAAATACGTGCAATTGCCATGACCAAACACGGATGCATGTATATGTGTGCACGTTATGTTACCCTGCAAACATGCACTATGGTCTTTTTTTACTTTCCGCAATTTTCTTTTAGTCACTTTGGGTGATATTAGTGCATACTTCGTGCAGTTTTGTTCCTGCAAGTGCCACCCAGTCATTGTAATTAAATGGATAGACAGCAGCTTCTTAGATGTGGGTGGCCATACAGTATGTATACGTAATTTCCCACTCATGCTAGCCCCCTGAATGCTAATATTATTTACAGCTGTTAACAAGCATTTAGGTGGCTATAGAGCCGCTGCATCACTTGTATGGTGCGGGAAGTGTGGGCGCACCCCTCCGCCCCTGCTGTGGGCTATTCCAGGCTTCGCTGTCCTCTGTCCTGACCAAGGACTGGTGCAGTGGGTCTCTGTGGCTGTATCAGAGGGAGTTCAGCAGAGTTCCAGCAGCTGATCTCCCCTCTGATCACTGAATGTGGAAGTGATGTAAGTTACATCACTTCTAGTTTAAGCCTGTAATTTTTCCAGCTGCTGTAGTTGGCCCCTGTAATAGACCCCCTGATGTTGCCATAAAGAGGACCTGTCACATTCTCTTTGCTGTCAGATACGTGACTTTAAAAAAGTCACATATTAAAAAACGTGTCAGGTGTGCCTACGTGCAAGTGATGATTACACAACACATGTTACATATCGCTACGAGGATCAGAGTGCAAGCAATAATTGTAGAGCAATCGATTGCTATTAAAGCTTTTAAAGCATCGCCTATGGCCAATTTTGGATATGGTCGTTTTTTGCAATTTTGCAGCCGCAAGCAAATTATATTTTACCAAAACATTTGGTAATAATAAATGTTTCATAACATAACATAGGGAAAACAGTTTTTTTTTTCAAAATTTTCTGTACTTTTGTTATATAGTAAAAAATGAAAAAACAGTGGTGATTAAATACCACAAAAAAACTCTATCTGCCTCAAAAAAAATTTATATTTATTTTGGTATGGCATTGCAAACGTCAGTCAAAGTACCTCAGTGCTGAAAACTGAAAAATAGCTTGGGCAGGAACAGGGTTTAACAATAAATCAGGCCTATTATGTCATAAGTGCATTGACTTATTTCTTCATAAAATGATACTAAACTCAGGAGTTAAATCGTCAAAATGCATTCAAGTACCCTAATCATTACAAATATGTATCTTATTTGTGTATCACTCAGCTGTAGATCCTCAAATCATCTCTGACACTGTTCTATATATTGCAAATAATCCAGTCCATGGGGCAAATTATATCTTGACCACACCTCAAACAGCACTGCTGGGACTATGGAGCTCCACTTTGCAATTCTTATATCCTAAAAAGGATCCACACAGCCAGGAGCGTAACTAGAAATCACAGGGTCCCGTAGCAAAATTTTGTATGGGGCCCTGTGATTTCTAGTTACGCCCACCTGATATCCCAAACAGCCCACCTGAGAGTGACCCTGCAGAGCCCACCATAGACTCTCTATGGTGGGCTTTGCAGGAGCTCAGGTGGGCTGGTCAAACCCTCTTACCTGTCAGTCCATATCCGCTGTTTGCCTCCTCCACGGTTGCTGCTGGGCCACGCCTCCTCCATCACCGGGCCCTGCCTCATCCATCGCTAGACCCCGCCTCATCCATCGCTGCCGATGCTTCACCCAGTCTCCTCCTCTGCAGCTGCTGACCCAGCAGTGACTATGAGGAGGAACGCACCACTGCATAGATCACTGACTAATTGTCATGATCTGAACAGTGGCCTGTTCCTCCTCACAGCCGCCTGTGACAGCCAGCAGCCTGAGATGCCATAGTGACCCAGGCGGCCCGCACAGCATCAGGGGGATGTCCTGGCCGGGCCCCCCTGAGGCCCGGGCCCCATAGCAGCCACCTGGGTCGCTATGATTTTTCCACCACTGCACACAGCCTTCTTTCTCATTGCTTCTTAATTATTTATTTCTCGGATCATTCTCATGAAGAGTACAACAGTTTTAGGTGTCTCCCTTCCCTTCAACTGGTACAGCAATAATACACCTTGAAAATACAATCCATTTATATCCCCAGAACAGAGGAACTTTATCACATGATCACATTATTAGTTACATCTGCCATGTATCCCCATAGTAATCAATGCTCCTCATTTTAACCCCTTATCAAACAAACACATCCATGTAACCCAAGGTACAATTTAAATATATCATCGTAATGTACATCCCACAAAATGGGAAATGCATAAAAATTAAGTAACAGACTAGGAGGAATCCAAGACATCTCTGGACAGAATCTTCCAATATGATACCTTCTCCACTGTTGGATATAAATGTAACAACACCAATACAATTGTCATCTATCAAATCTTTTCCGATAACATATTCCACTCCATCTATATTGGCATAAGCACCACTCACAAAAAAAATAAAGATCATAGTCCTTGTTTTTATATATATATATATATACTGTATATATATTATATATATATACACACATACATAGTGAAATAGGAATAAAACAACAATTTAAAATTGTATCATCTACTAGGAAAAAATAAAAAACTCTTAAAAATGGTATTGATTACAGTAATTTTTGTTTCCTTATAAGTACATTCATTAGAAGAATGGATTAGGATGAAGCGATTGCCTAAGTCAATAGAGAGTGCAAGCTTTTGAGGGAGGCTGGCCTCTTCTTCAAGCAATATAAACTGATAGTAAGAATATTTTATGCATGAAACAAAGAGATACAGCTGTTATGAACTTGACATGCATAAATGACATACGGTGCAAACACCTTTATGATACACAGATATGGCTCAGTGTCTCCGTGTGATTAAAAAGCCACCCTGTCACAATCTCACCTAAGTAGGAAGTGGAGATAGTGTGAGTCCCTTTGATGTGGAGTCCTGTTAATGTGGAGTTGTGGCTGGGATGATGGTTTACAAAAAATCTCAATGGCGCATACAATTTCTGTCTCTATTTAGGCCCGGTTCCCACCTGGGCGTTTTTCCGCACGTTCGTACTCGCGGAAAAACGCTCAAACAGGGAAATGCCATTTTTTTCAATGTGCATGGTTCCCATCTGGGCGTTTTTCCGCAAGTACGAACGCGCGGGAAACTGCCCTACGCCCAAAGAAATACATGTACTTCTTTGGGGCGTTTTGGTTGGGCGTTTCCGTTGGGATACAGCCAAGTAGCCCTCGGAAACGCGCGTTTGTCGCACATTTTTTTTACCGCGAATCGCAGTAAAAACGCGCTACGCGAAGCGCGCGACAAACGCGCATATTTAATATGCCTAGGTGTGAACCCAGCCTAAGGCCAAGTTCAAGAGTGCTGAATTTTTTAATGGATTTGCATGGGGGAAGAAGTGACCTCCTCCCCGGTCTCATGCCTGAACATCCCAAAAACTGTCGCCTGACAAGGAGGAGGAAGAAGTTAATCCTAAGTATCTTTGACACCATTCGACATGGAACTCACACAAGGTTGAGACTGCCAGCTCCAAAGCTGGGGCCATGGGGGTACATACAGAAAGTGAGTATCAGTTGATGTGGTTTTTTTTTCTTACAAGAAAAGCTTCTTTTTTGCCCACTCTGGTCTCTTCAAGCAATGTTGAATTTGACCATATAGTTTCTTTCACTTTCAATTATTTTGTTCATGTCCCAAACTGATCCAAGTTTTATTGAACTCTACTAGATTCCTACATATATATTATATACAATTATGCTAAAGACTGTAGTCTATGAATCTTGGTCAATTATGGCTCCAATGTAAGGTCAGTGTTTTTCTGTGTTGAAGCTCACGCAGTGCTTAAGACCTACCACACCTCTGCCTCATGTTATAGTATCTGAGCCTAGTTATTGGCCACTATGCACAACAGGCACGGAGCACTGCATCATGGTTAGATATATATAAGTGCTGGTGATTGAAGCAGTGGCAGAAAGCTGGCAAGGTTATATTGTATCTACAATCATAGGCACCTGTTACCTTGTTCTAAATGGGCAGAATGACAGGTTTACTTTAAGCTATAAGGTAATTGTATGTATTTTTTTTACATATATTAAATTATAAAATGTTAAAGTTTTTTTTATCTTAAAAAGCTATTTGGGTATTAATTGATCATTTAACTATAAACTTTTCCCATCCAAGAAAAATAAGTTTGCCATATTTTAAGCCTGATTTAAATATTTTTCGATAAGAACTCCAGTTCCTTCAAACAATAGGTGTGTGCATGTTAAATCACTAACAGTGTTTAAAAAAAAAGACCCAAAACCATTAGCGAGAAAAACATTTTTATATTAGCTGCCATGGGTTCAAAAGATTGAGCGTACACTCCATAGTAAATCCCCCCGTAGTTAACAGAACTATGGGGTCTATTCACTAAGCTGCCGAAGGATCTAGCTGTAGCTTCGGCCGATCCTTCTGCTAGTTTCGGCCCCAGGACCCCTTTGGTTCAGTAGTTCTGCTGTTTCTTTTTTTATTCTGACACGGAGCACATAGGAATGCATTGCTTGATTCATATTGGCTATTTCAATTTGCAATAGCCAATAGTAAACTAGCATTGTACCCGCCCTCTGCTGCAGTTCTCCATCAAGTCCATCAGCAGAGGGCGGTACAATGCTAGTTTACTAGTGGCTATTGCAAATTGAAATAGCCAATAGGAATCTAGCAATGCATTCCAATGGGCAAAACTTTTTTTTTCTATTCTGACACGGCTCCGTGTCAGAATAAAGAAAAAAAAGAAAAATCAGTGTTTCTCTCCTGGGCGGCCGGGAGGCTCCCAGAGCGCCCGGGAGATGTTTCTTTTTTTTTTTACGGCAGCAGAACCGCCGGACAATGGAAAACTGTTGGGCGGAGCTAGCTGTCACTGCTAGTTCCGCACAAGCTAGTTCCGCACAAGTTTTAAAACTATTTTTCTGTTCTGCTCGGTCCCTCTGAGGGACCGAGCAGAACAGCCGAGCCGTATATCGCTCAGCGGCATTTGGCTATTCACTCACTGCTGTTCGGCATCTATAAGAATAGGCCGAACAGCAGTGAGTAGCCTGCCGGAGGTTTGGCTCAGCCGATACAGATGTTGGATCGGCTGAGTCGAACTCCTTCTGCACTTCAGGTCAGCCGAACATGCTGAGCATGTTGGCCGACCCGAAGCCATGTGAAGCAAGCCAATGAAATCAGCCGTACCAGCCTGAAGTGAATAGCCGAACAGTGTTCGGCTATTTACAGTGTTCGGCTCACTTCACTTCAGGTCGGTCATTCACTCGGCTGCCTACAGCAGCTTAGTGAATAGACCATTATATATTTCTTACCTTTCTAGTTGTATCTTTGAAGCAGGTTCATACACAGGACTCTAGAGGCAGCCTATATATTTTTGAATAGCTTGCAATGTGCAATTAGGAGACACACCCTTTGCTGGGACAGACAGCCTACTGTAGTTTACAACTGATAATGAAGCTCTGTCAGAACAGTGCAGACAGGGTTAATCATGGTAAAGCTGGGCATACACCTTACAATTATCTGCAGATTTTCTGTGGTCAGATGGAAAAGGTGTAACAGATTCCTCCATCTACACTTAACTGTGTGGATGGAGTAATCTCCACCTGGGCCAATCTGTTGCACTTTTTCCATCTGACCACAGAAAATCTGCAGATAATTGTAAGGTGTATAGGCACCTTACCTTTATCTCCCACATTAACATGACATAGTAGGGAAAAGCTAAATTTAATTTTTTAGCAAGTAAAAAAGTATGCAACAATTTTAGAATATTTTTAAAAATCATGCTATGTGAATTAAACAATGCAACACATATAAAGTAGGTGTTATCCCAGTTTGGCTGAAAAAGTGGAAATACAATTTAATTCTGAAACATATATTTTCAAACCACTACATTATTGCATGAGTTGTCCTTATAAATCTGCAGCAGTAACCTTTTTTTTATGTAATTATATCAAGGTTTACATCGTGTTATAACCACTTAAAAATGGATGTAGAGTCAGGTAATGGATTTTGACATTTATTATTCCCCTTTGTCAGTTTATTGTTTAGCTTAGCAATCTAACAAAAAAAATATTTTCTGCCAAGCAGAGCCTGAAACAGAGAGTCTAGCTTGAGTTGACACATGCAATAAATTCTTGAAGTTATTTTTTTTTAGCAGGTTTGATTTTTTTCTTCCACTTTATTCATTTAAATCTTCACTCACAGATAGGAATAGCTGGGAGAGAGGGCAATGTAGTCGTGATGGGTGACTTCAATTACCCAGACATAAATTGGGCCAATGGAACTTCGGGTTCGGCAAAGGCGGGGCGATTTCTAAACATGTTGCGCGACAACTTCATGGACCAGATGGTGGAGACTCCTACCAGAAAAAATGCCATCTTAGATCTAATTGTAGGGCAACCAAACTAATTAGGGGTATGGAGGACCAGAGCTACGAGACGAGGCTACTAAATTTAAACATGTTCACATTAGAGGTGAGGAGATTAAGGGGGGATATGATTTCCATGTACAAAATGTTTAATGGTGGTAGCAACATTAGCGATAAACTGTTTAAAATTAACTCCGTTACAAAAACTAGAGGCCATCACCTAAAATTGGTGGAAAAAAAATTCCAGCACAAGGGGTGAAAGGGGTTCTTCACAGTAAGATCAGTTAGGGTCTGGAACTCACTGCCACAGGCGGTGATTTCAGCAAATAATGTGGAATTGTTCAAGAAACTTTTGGACGATTTCTTAAGGGACCGTAATATACAGGGGTACGGGTACTCCTAGAATGAGATCCTAATAGGTTGGACTTGATGGACTAATGTCTTTATTCAACCTCAAATACTATGTAACTATGTAAATTATTTTTTTGTCAAAAAGCACATACCGCATATTACAAAATACTGTAGATTTTCTTGTACTTTAAGCTATTCAACTAACATTCTGATGGTGATTTTCTGACATATTGTTAGAACATTCTAAAACGTGTTCTTCCTAGAAAATAAATAAATTAGATAGATAGGAGAACTGGTGATTCATTTATTCCTATGTACGAATCACATATTTATATAGTATTATCAGTACAGTGGCCAACACTGTGTACTCTCTGTGAGCAAGCATAATTAACTATTTTTACAGCACTTACAGATATATTATTGCATGCCATGTAATTAATATTTCATTAAAAAAATTGAAAACAGAACTTCAGTCAACAATAACTAAATAAATAGCCCATTTAAATATTACAATATTATGCTGCAATACTCAAGATTATGCTGCAATACTCTTTTTTAATACTGAGCTCTTCCCCACAGTACCTATTTTCCACCCTTAGATGTCCTCATGCTTCTTGGTTGAATTCCACTTCCTCTGAGCCCATTCTGTCAAATACGCACCTCAAGCCTGTGACTGGGCAGATAAAGAGAAGTAGCACAGTAGTGAGTTCAATTTACTGTCATTGCTTTTTCTTCTCCTATCAATATGTTCCATGCCAGCATATGAATTGACTGGCTCTCTGTGCTGCAACAGGCTAATACCAAATTTAGGTACTTACAGTCCTTACATTTAAAACAATATATTTATTAATGTATAAAGGAACACAGAGTTCACTAATCTGTGTTTTTTTATTTCTGCCTGGAGATTTAAAGGGGTTTTTCCATAAAATAAAATCCTACAGATCAGTGGTTCTCAACCTATGTAACCTCAGGACCCACACTTGTCCGCCATCATTTAGTCGCGACCCAAGTTGCATTGCAATGGAACGCACGGCAGTGTGGGTTGCTGTGCTGTGATGGAGCTCCATCCATATGTGCATTGCTTGTACAGCTCCCATGCGTGCCTGTAGAGGTGCCAAGAGCCAGAATGTGATGTCACTCCGGTCCAGGCACCTCTACAGGACATGTTAGGAAGCTGTAAGCAATGCACATATGGATGGATCTCCCTCACGGCCATACCCACAGCCCCCCCCATCCCACACTTGGCACCGGGCAGCATATTTTGAATGGCTTCTTGGTGTGAGAATGGACGGTGCTGCGCTAGGTGGAGGCTGAGGAGCCTCTCACCTAGAAAAGTGGAAGGCATGCGGCGACCCACTAAACATGGGGTCGCGACCCACTTTTGGGTGAAGACCCACCAGTTGAGAACCAAGGCTATGGATGATATGCAGCCTTACACTAGTGCCAGCACTAAGAACATTTGGGGTATACCCCAAAACCTGGAGGCATTTCCTCACTAGGAGCAGATCACTTGTTAAGTTCACCATTCTGACCATGTTTCATGTTACACTCATATTTAGGGGGTAACATAAAACATGCCAGATTGCAAGCCCCCTCCCAATTACCTGAATCACGGGAGTTCTTCTCCCTGCATACTGCTGTTATTTTTAAAGATGCACAGCTGTGCATGGCTAAACCCACGCAGCCGCATCACAAATGAACAGGAACAAGGAACTACAAGTACCATCTGCCATCATGGCAGAGGGACTTGTAGTTTTCAGAGGAATACAAGTGCAGTGACATCACCACCCTTGTAGTCCATTAACTCTGCCTCCTGTCTATGTTACTGCACTGATACTGAGTACTGATACTTTTCGTCAAGCACTCGCCAATACCAATTACCAATACTTTTTAGTTTCATGTGACAATTTTTCTAAAATAATACAGACTAATGATTTTAGAACAGTGGTGGAGTGCCTGGGCCCAGCCCCAGCTGCAAACGCTGCACCCCTGGTAGTTCTGCCACTGACTCCAAGCTGGGACTACAAATCCCAACAATACATTATACAGCAATGCAGAATACCACCAGCTATAAAGGACAACAAATCTCAGCAAAACATACAGCAATGCAAAATAATACCACCAGCTATAGAGGACTAAAAATCCCAGCAAAACATTATACAGCAATGCAGAATAACATGAAGTTACATACTCTGTGCTGCTCTGGGTGCTGGACTGATATCTCCAGCAGAGTGTCTCAGGAGGGCTGTGCGCGATCTCGGGAGGGCTATGCGCGGTCTCGGGAGGGCTGAGCACAGTCTCAGGCGGGCTGTGCGAAGTCACGGGAGGGCTGTGCACGGTCTTGGGAGGGCTGTGCACAGTCTCGGGAGGGCTGTGCGCGATCTCAGGAGGGCTGTGTGGTGGTGTGTTACAGTATTGAAAAAATAGTGTATGCAAAGGCAACTTAGTGGAACACAGGGTATTGCGTTAGTAAACATAGCAGTGTGGGTGATTGCACTGCATGCAGGATCAATTTAGCCTTTGTGTGGGCATTCAGCTATGTAAATTGTGTTTCATAGTGTTTAAACCTTTTATAATAAGTGTATGTGTATTCGGAAACTGCAATTCGGATTTCAGATGCTTCCGAATTTCAGGAAAATTCGTACGAATTTCGATTCGTAACGAAACGAATCAAACATGTCTAGTGGGGTGGACATCACACCGGCTGAAGAAACATACCACTGCGCCTATTTATCTCAGCCTTGTGTCTGCAGGGATGGTGATACCATGTGTCTACCCCCCACCAACTTCACCTGGCTGCTTCACCTGCCTGTGCACTTATGTCGGTCCTGCATGGAATAGTCTCAAACTGTCAGTGCCCCTTTATAAGAAATTGGTTTACCAGCACCTCACTCATGTTTAATATTATCAGAATTCTAACATATCTCATTGTAGGATGCTAATATATCCGAAGGAGTGAGTTACAATGTCAGAAGTATGGTAAATATCAAGACAGCAGCTCCCAGTTTCATGAATATCATAGAGCATTATGAGGGACCCCTCTTTGCAAATACATTTAGGTTTTTGATGTTACTGCATGGAGGGGTCAAACTACCACCATAATGAGAATTTTATGTTTTTATGCAAAACACCCTCCCCTGCTACTTAAGTGTTGTATTCCCAGCTTTCTCTGGCTCCATGATTAAGCCCTAAATGGTTGGAATGCGTTAGAGGTGGGGAGTCTCAGTGTACTGGCAGTTGTAAACGTTATAGATTAAAACAACTGTTGTTACTGGTGGACTACAGTGTGTAGCTTCTTCCTTTGAGAAAGATTGATCTAGTCTTGAGAAATACACCTGTGTACTACACCTTTGCACAAGGTGATTTTTGGTAGTTGCAGTGGGATGTGACTACTGTGTCCTTGAATTTGGAAACTATATTTGCCAGAATTGTGGTCCATGCTGTCCATACTGTAAACACCATATGGACACATATGGACAAATATCCTTACATAATCACCTTGCCAAGACTGATTGGACTCTTACTGATCTTAATGATCAAGATTGTGATCAATGTGAACGTACATATCCCTCTCCTCCAAACATTCTTATCCTGGACTCAAGTCATCACACCCATGGGAACTATGTACAGTAGAATAAATGTAAATATATGCACTGATGCTGTATAACAATAATAATTGCAGTTGTTGGATTCCTCTGCGGGATACTTTATTGAAGATTTGAAGATACAGTGTTATACACATGGAACAAAGGAGTGTTGTATATAGGGATTTTACTTAAAAAAGAACTCCAGGCATAATAATTCTTAATCCCACAGTGCAAGAGTTAAGTGCTTGTTTTCATCTAGAGTTGAAAATAAAAAAGTGAAAATCACCTGAACCTCACAGTAACTGGCAGTTAGACCGAACCCTGCCGCCTTACTCCTTCTGAGTATAACTTTTTTTCATTCACTAGGCAAAAACTAGCACTAGAATAACTATGCCTTGAGTTCTTCTTTAATATATAAATCCTGTATAATAATAATAATTACCATGGATTTTAACAATATGATGTGTTTGCCAATATGTGGTTATCTATTTTTGCTTTGTAATAAATGATCATATATTTTTGTATAGAACATGTAAAGTAGCCACATTTTATAAGGGGTTTAGATAGATATACTATGTCTGTTGGTTTGTTAAATCCCATAGAGAGGGCATGTTTGTGAGTTCAAGTATTGTTTAAATACCTGGGACTCCAAATCGAAGGTAGTGGGAGGGCTAATGAAGTTAATTTTCTGGACCATGTATTGCACTGCAATTAACGTTGTGTGCGAGTGACAGTTTGCTATGTGTGAGGTTTCATTTGGGTATAGGAATGGGAGAAACAGGTGGAATGTGGACTTTGAAAGAGGAGAAATGTATAATGAAAGATAGAAAAGAGATGAGTACAAGGGCAAGCAGTCCAATTCAGGATTGTGCCCCCTAGGGATGAGAAAATGTATTTGGGTTTGGTTCACATGTCTTTAATCAAATCCATCATTAAGTAATTGCAAACTTAAAACTGAACCCACTAAAGTCTATGGGGATGATATATATTTTTTTTAAATGTAGCCATTTTCAAGAATAACAGACAATGAATTTTTAAAAAAGGGCATTGGAAGGCCACTGCCATGGGGGACGCACAAAAAATTAAATACCATACAACAGTAAGAGGGTGCTCCGTAACATGGAAAAATAGTAGTTATTTTAATGACATGCCTTTAAGCTCTATGTGGTTAAACAGTACAGTTCTCATGGAGAGCGGCAGTGATAACATACTGTATTCTGGCATCACATATTTTGTATTTGTAATACATTTTTGTTCATTTACATTATAGCTTGGACCAATTACAGCAGCATAACCTCGATCTGATTCATTGCAACTTTTTTTAAGAATGTTTGACTGCAGCACCTGTTCATAGCTTAAAAACCTGAGAATATATTTTCTGTGCTTGATGGAAAAAAAACCCAGAAAAAATTATAAATATTACCCACTAATAGCTGTTTCATGCCAATTTCAAAACTAAACTTGATCATTCTTAATATGACTGATTTTCTCCCTGAATTCCTGCATAGACACAATAAATTGTAATAACAGAGGCTCTTGCTTTGTCCAAAGATCTTGTCAAGGAGATTAGCAATTCCTTCCAAGTTGTATGTGCAGACATTGGTAAATCATTTATTGATTGAAGGGGGTCTGGGGCAGCAATGGTGAGAATGCCATTATCATGTAATACAACATTGCCTACTATCTCCCCTTATTAAAGATAGGGGTCTGGTATGGATTTTAAGGAGGGGGGGCACTATACAAAAACATAAAGTGGGGTTCCCCAACACATCAGAGTCCCACCTTCACAACAGAAGTCCCCTTCACATCAAAGCAACCCATCTTTATATCAATAGACCCATTTCCACATCAGAAGTCCCCCTTTTTTATAAAAGCCCCCCTTTCATTTCAATGGCCCCCTTTTACATCAGTGTTTCCCCTTTCACATCAGAGTTCTCCCTTTTATATCAGAATGTCACCTTCACATCAGAGTCCTCAGTCCCCCCTTTACATCACAGTCCTACCATCTCATCAGGAACCACAGCTAGGGTAGTATGGCTGAGAGCAGGAGGAGGAGCAGGCCTGAATGGAGGTGAAATTCTGTATTTTTTTGAATAGTTTCCCTGGATTAGAATTATTAAAGTCTATGGTGCAGGCAGTCAGCCCTTTTGCAAAATGGAAAGGCAAGATGCTGTGTAAACATTTTGAGACACCCCTGAGCCAGAAGCCAGAAGGCAACCTAGGTTACAAAGAGAGGCTGGTCTAGAGGATAAGACTTACCAGATGACTAGTGCTGTAAGCCTGAGGGTGCAGAGTGCAGAGCATGTAGAGCCATTTCCTTTTTTTGGAGCTTTTGAGCAATTGGAAGCACACATAGAGAGCTTTGCACGATTAGTCGTGCATCTCTTTGTTATGGCCAATGAATTCCTGTTATGCAGGTTCACTGTTGTTAAAAGGCATAATTGTTAAAAGGATTTTTTCACTTTAGAATACTGTATATTGATCTACCCATACAAATGGTTTGGGCTTAGGTACTAGTCTTGCCAAAGGGGCATTCTTTTCACTAAGCACCAAAGTGAGGGACATTCTTCCCACTGACCACCAGTTTGAGGGCACCCATCTCTCAATATAGCTATAAAATTATGAAAAGTGAATGAAAAAATATACAAAACATTTAAGTAACATTAGACTGTTACTTATATAATCAAATAATTAAAATGGCGGCTATTGATAAAACAGTTATTTAAAAATATATCTATATATGCACATAATTTTCAGTCATGCTGCTACATTTTAATAATTCTACACATTAATTATATATTTATAACAATTTAATTTAATTTGTTTAATAAATAATGTGTTAATAATTGTATAGCTATATTTTGTTATATCATCTTTCAATATTAGATTTTTGTACTTGATATCCTGAGTTTTGCATTGTATTTCCTTATATGTTATTACTTAGTTTTAGAATACATCACAAATACCTACCTGATTGGATTGGGTATCCTATACCACTTACACACTAATCAATATTGTATAATGATCATTATCTTGTATGTGTTATTTTAAGCTCTAATCAAGGATGACCCTTTAAACACTGAAAAAAACATTGGCTTTTTATGATACAAAAATAGGAATACAATTAAATATTCACTTTATACATTCTGCTTGTGTTATTTTCCTCCCCACACCCAATCCCTACTTCAACAAAGAGCCAACATTCAGCCACTACGCCTGAGAACAGCCTAAGGATTATTATTCTCTCTACACCAGAATGTTATGACCTTTCTTTAGTCACAGCACCCTTTGAAAATATGCAAAATCTTGAGACACCCCAGTACAAACAAAATATAAATGTAAAAATGTCACAAATTACATGTGGCCCCTCCAAAAAGGGTCTGATATGGATTTTAGGGGGGACCCAACACAAACATGCACATAAAAATGGGGTTCCCACTTTACATCAGAGTCCCTCCTTCAAATCAAGAGCCCCTCTTAACTTCAGGACCCCTACTTCCAAATCAGAAGGCCCCTTTTACATTGGGAGCCCCTTCACATCAGGAGCCTCTTCCTTTCACATCAGAGTTCCCCCTCCCATACTAGGAGCCCCACCCTCATGTTAGAAGCCCTCCTTCACATCAGAAGTCCCCCTTCACATCAGGAGCCCTCTTCATATCAGTATCCCTCATTTCACACCAGAAGCTCCCCTTTACACTAGAGAACACTGTTTATACCAAAGTTGCCCTTTCACATCAGGAGCCACAACTGTGGCAGTATGTAAGAGGGTGAGATGCAGAGCAGGCCTGGATGGAGGAAAATGTCTGTCCTGAAGGGATTCCACCCTCCCTAAATTAGTGTCATTCATTGTAGTGGTGCCAACAACCAGATCACCTGCACCATGGAAATGTATGTAAAGATGTCTAATTTTGAGGCACCCCTAAGGACTTTAAAAGGCACCGAGAGTGCTGCTGCAACATGGTTGAGAAAGGCTACTCCACTCATTTTAAAACACCTACTGCTTTAAGAGATGCAGTGCCCCACACGTTTCTTCTACTTCACAACAATTTAAGGGGAGACTTCTCCACTGACCACCAATATGTGGAAACACTACAGTTTTCATTGTCTGTGTTTCTTTTCTGGTCATTATTCTCATTAGACATGTGCATTGGGATGCGGACGAACCTGCAAATCAACGAAATTCAGTTGATTCGGCGGTTTGTCCGAATTCAAAATAATTAATTTATTATATGCCCGAATATGCTAAAACTATATTCGGGCATGCATAAATTTGCTTGCAGAACGCTTGGCGGCCTTGTTGGCCAACGACGCATTATGTGCTGGTGCGTCGCCATCTTTGAGTAAATCTTGGTATACACCAAGATGGCGGTGCCTGAACCTACGTGCGCCGCCATCTTGGTGTATACCAAGATACACTCAAAGATGGCGGCGCGCATGCAGCCGACATGGCCGCCACTCGTTCTGCATTTTCAGTGTGCGGTATTGGATTCGGAGGCTCGTTCCCTCCAAATCTGAAATAGCAGAAAAAATAGTTTTCTTTGACGAAACGAATGGAAATGTTTTTCGTTTTCATCCATTTCATCAGAAAATACAATTTTATGCCGTGTACATGTCTAATTCTCATCATCTTTTTCATTTAGATATTATTGCTGAAAATAATATTGTCAAAGTATTTGACACCCAGGGTTGTTCTATACGTATGCCACAATCTTTATTCTTCTATTTATTCTTTTATATCAAATTACTCTTCATGCTAGTGTACCATATGTGATAAATATAGTAATCATCAAGAAGGCTTAATCAGACTGTAACAAAAAAGCTAGGGAAATTCCCTATTTAAACTACTAAAATGGAATCTCGAAAAATGTTGGTAGGAAGATCTTTCTTTGTCACCTATCAGATTAATGTCTGCCTTGTAAATTGTATTGTGATTGGTAATGCAGGAAGCAGAGAGGCATGAACTTAAAGTGTATTTCCACTTTTGCATCCAATTTGGGATAACACCTATTTTTATATTTGTTACATGTTCCCATTCACATAGCACAAGCTAAAAACTAATATTTGCTAAAAAAAATTAAAATGCTTCTTGCAGTTTTACCTGCTTTTACTTGGGGTTAGAGTTAACATTTCTGCTTGTTTATCTTCCTGTACAATGTTAGAAGAGGCTGTGAGGGGTCTGAGGTGGTTTGTCCATTGCATGTTAATTAAGTGAATGAGAGAAACACAATCCTCAAATTTTAGTCCTAAGCATTTTCATTACGACAGATCAACATGAAGGTGCTGAAAAAAGCCTGGAATTGGCCATTTTGCCTGCTTTAACAAAACATCTTAAAAGGTAAGAAATATATATATTTTATGCAAAAGTGGAAATACACTTCAAGCTGCACAGTTTAAAGAATTAGTGCACTTTTAGACAAAGTGCACTTCTTTTTTTTGCCCGCGTCCTTCGATCTAAATAATCCTACCTTCACACTCCACATATCTATATTTGTTTTGCACTTTGTTTTGAATTGCACTTATCCTTTACGGTAAAACTGTCGCATGGAGGCTGTCATTGCATACCTCTCCTTCTTAGATCTAATAGTAGCATGGCTGTCATGCTCATCCAATGACTTCAAGACTTTTTAAAGGACAGACCTGGAACTAGTATGTGAATCAGTTTTGGCTTCACTCTGACTTTCTAATCTGCATTCTTGTTCTCGTTAAGTAACTCCGAAACTATTGAATTCATAGCCAGTCAGGCATTATTTTTAATATACTTATGGTAGCCCCCTTTTACTGTAGGTTCCATTTCAAGGGGAACTCTTCTACTGACCCAATGAGATGATCTGTCTGTGCTGTGGATGCAGTTGGATATATAAAATTGAATTTTCAGTTTTTGGCAAAGCTTCAGAATGCTGAAATACATTAGTATCTTAATGATTGGTTTCACTTGTGTTATTTAATTGATTGCCCCAATGTCAGACTGGCAGTTTTTATAGTTCAGTTAAAAGCTGACAGAGCATAGGGCATTGCATGACATCACATGTCACATTTAGCTCTGTGCACAAAAAGGACAAACAGGAAGTGTTGTACAGTATTTAACCAATGTCTTATCATGAAATGTGAGCATGTTACATCAACAGATTGAATCTACTCTGTCTGTAGAAACTAAGGAGGTTATTCACACAGGAGCTGAAGGTTTAAGCTGAAGCATTGGCTAATCCTTTAGCTCACTTCAGCTGCCGGAGCCCTCCGGTTCAGCCGAACCAAAGGGCTGCTGTACGGGCTATTCACAATAGCCCGTTACAGCAGCTGAAGGCAGGCGAATGGCTCAGCCAAGCCAAACGGATATGCTTCGGCTCGGCTGTGCCATTGTCACAGCTGAAGCGGTGAGAACAAACTCCCTTACAATATGAAAAAGATAAAGGTACATACCGTAGTTAGTCAAGTTAAAAAAGGCACAAGTCCATTGAGTTCAGCAAATAGAGATAAATAAGTAGAACACCTTCATAAACTGAACCCTATACCCAGAGTAACCCACATCTGATCCAGAAGAAGGCAAAAGATCCCAACAAAGACTGCTCAACTTGTTTCACCAAGGGAGAAAAATCCATCCAGTCCCCTGAAGCAATTGGACATGCCCTGGATCAACAACAATCTCTGCTGTTATTACTTATAAAAATGTTAATATCCAGTTATATCCTAAACATTTAGGAATACAGATTTAAAAAAAAAAAACAATGAACTGAGCTAGCTAGAAATAGTTTCTTGAGGTAGCCTATTCCAAAATAAATGAATCCAACACTTCAAACTTTGTCTTTTTTTAAATTATTGCAAAGTTAATAACTTTATGTTAACTGTATTTGACTGCATGATTAGCACTTTCATTTATTAACCCATTTTTACTAGATTGTTTGGTATTTTACTACTATTACCTGTTTCTTAATGCTTAGTGGATACGTTTAGTATACCTAAATTGGTGTATTTTTTGCACAGTGCATTAAATGTTTTAATAGATTTTGTGGACACCATGCCAAATGTAATGAAGGCTGAATCATGCATCTGATTTATTGCCTGTCTAGTATGAGGGCATAAAAGCAATCAGATATCAATTTAGGCTACTTTCTGGTCAATGAAGCTTGAAACTCGATCAGTATTATTGTCAGCTGAAAAATAGACAGTGTGACAGTTTCCTTGGGCAAGTCTTTGGTTGAAACCATTGATTTTGTTCAAGTAACCTGTTTTTCTGTAATTCCTGATACCTAATAGGTTAATTATTTTTCATTGGTAAATATGCATATTTTAATTTTCCATGTGACTTTTTTTAATGTGGTTGACAAATTATTATTGGAAAGAAATATTTGCACAGAATGGGAAACATTTATGTGCTTTTCTCAATAACATATTACATTGTATTCACATTCTATAATGCTTTTAGAGAGTTGTGTATTTATAGCAAATGCATATATCAGTTCAAAAGCCTGCATCCCTGATTGTTTATTGGTGCATTAGGCACCATCAATGCTGAAAGATACAGTATATCCAGGTTTTAGAGCAACATATGCTCCCATCCAGATGACGTCTTTTCAAGGATGGCCTTTTTAATATTTCAGCAGGGCAATGCTAAACCGCATACTGCATCTATGAAAACAGCATGGCTTCATAGTAGAAGAGTCTGGGTGCTTAACTGGCCTGCCTGCAGTCCAGACCTTTTTCACCAATTAAAAATATTTGGCATATCTTGAAATAAAAAATACGACAAATAAGGACTTTGAGCAGTTAGAATCCTATACCAGAATGGGACAACATTCCTCTCCCAAAACTTCAGCAACTAATCTCCTCAGTTCCAAAATGTTTACAGAGTGTTTTTAAAAGAAGAGGGGATGCTACACTGTGGTAAACATAGCCCTGTCCCAACTTTTTTTAAATGTGTTTCTGCCATCAATTTCAAAATTACCTTATTTTTTTCTTAAAATTGTACATTTTCTCACTTTAAACATTTGATATGTTTTCTATTTTCTATTGTGAATAAAATATGTGTCTTTGAGATTTGCAAAGTAATGCATTCTGTTTTTATGTAGATTTTACACAGCATTCTAACTTTTTGGGAATTGGGCTTGTACAATGTTTCATGATGTGCAAATCAGTGATTGTTAGGTGTAGACTCCAACCAAATCTACTAAGTTGATGAATGTCAACTTATGTTTCAAATTATTTCACTGGATTAAGACCCTGTGTCTACATGGCCAGTATCCATCCTTGGCTACCATTTGCAATTGAAAACTTTTGTGACTCAGAAAGGCAGTGGGAAAGTGCAGGATTCCTTGTCAGAGGGAGGTATGAGGTAGAAAACGTCAGCAATTGGCATGATGAGTGTGTGATGAAAATAGCTTTACCAGAAAGGCTGGCTCAAGGTTATAGCTACAAATCACAAGGTTTCATAGCAAATTGTTTTTTATGGAGGACTCCATATGCCTTTGGCATTGGCAAATGGACGGGTAGCAATCAAGCTGCACTCTTAGGGGGTTATTCACGCAGCTGCCAAAGGCAGCTGCGTGAATAACCGAGCCGTAGTGAAGTGAGCCGAACAACGTTCGGCAATTCACTACGGCTCAGTACAGCTAATTTCAGCCGTACATATACCGTACATACTGAAATCAGCCATACATCCCATGCCTTTGGTTGCACTTTGGTCAGCCGAACATGCTCTGCATGTTCAGTTGAGCTGAAGTGCAGAAGGACTTCAACTCAGTCGATCCAACATCTGGATAACCTGAGCCGAAGCTCCGGCAGTTCACTCGCTGAAATTCGCCCCTATTCAATATAGGCTCGGCTATTCTGCTCAGTGCCTAGGTGGTGCCGAGCAGAATAGAAAATAGTGAAAAAAGCAGAAAAAAAGTTGAATAAATATTTTTTTAAATGTAAATACATATTAAATATAAAAAGTAAATAAAGATTTTTTTTAAAAATAATTTAAAAAAACAATTGGGCGGAGCTAGCAGTGACAGCTAGCTCCACCCAACTGCTTCTTATTGGCCGGCACTTGCTAGAGTCTTCCAGCAGGTCCCGGCCAATAAATAACAACTCCGCCCACTTGTTATTGTTTAATGACAGATCCCCAGGTCATTTGGGACGCTGATCTGTCATTACAACTGGGCGGAGCCAGCCGTAAGATCACAACTGTTCTCACCGCTTCATGTGTCACTTTGGCTCAGTCAAGCAGAAGCATATGCCTTCATGTCTGCTGAGCCGCTCGGCCACCTTCGGTTGCTGTACGGGCTATAGTGAATAGCCCCTACAAAAGCCCTTTGGTTCGACTGAACCAAAAGGCTCCAGCGGCCAAAGAGAGCCGAAGGATCAGCCAAAGTTACGGCTGGATCCTTCTGCTCCTTTATGAATAATCCCTTTAATAAAATATCTGCTTTGCATTGCCTTTCAGTGTACTCATCCCCTTTACATTAGCATGAAGTTAAATTGCTCTCTTCAAATTTCCTTTTGCGGGCATTGCCCTTCTATAGTAATCTTAACTGTAACTGTGTTGCGATATGCAGGGCAATAGTTGAGACACAGGATATCAAAATGCCTGTCAAAAAGCTAACAAGGTTATTCACAAAAGGGTGAAGAGTTTGGAGAAGGCAGGAGAAGTGAACAATCTAGGACAACATAGCTGAACTGTAAAGCGAGCTGAATTGGAGAATGTTTCCAAATCAGCTATTTTGGCCTAGATTGTTCTCTTCTCCTGCCTTCTCAAAACTCTTCACCCTTTTGTGAATAACCCTGTAAGTCAAACAGAAAAAAACCGACAATAAAGGTTACAGAATGCAAAGATACATGCAATATGAAAAAATAGACACAAGAACCACAAAACATCACATGACAGCAGAAAAGAAAGCGTTAAAGGATTATTAAACCCTCACGTTTTTTGCATAACGGGGGTTTTTGAGTGTGATGGGTTCATGGACTTAATCTGCATATGCTTCTGACTCCTGCTTTTGCCTGTGCTGGTGTGGTGCGCAGTTCTGCAGCCTTGTCCAGTCTGCTGTTCATCCAGTACACTCATGAACTGTATTCCAGTCTGCACTGGTATCATCCACAATCCTATGTTCCTCTCCAATAAATGATTCCTGTCCTCTCTGCTGCCACTGGTACACTCTTTTGCTCTACAATTTTGTCAAATGTGGGTTAGTCTTCATGTGTTAAAACAGGATGGACCTAAGGATAGTGACAGCATGCGGCTAAATATGGACATTCTCACCGAGTGTAGGTGGACGAAACACCTCAGTGTTTGGGTCAGCCAACCTCCCGCCTCCCCTGCTTCATGGCAGTGTCCAGGTCTAATGAAGTCACTTGATGTTCAGGAACTGCTTTGACATCGGCTTATACGTGTGCAATCAGGAGCAGCATGCAGGAATGTACAGTCATGACATACTAGCGCATGACAAAGGACTAGCAGGATGGATCAGTAAGTGCAAGGTGAGAAGGCATAGCACATACTTGTCGTGGTTTGAGGCATATGACACACAGCCTGGAGCACTTGTGGAACCTCACCACTCTAGATTGTCTTAAGTGACTATTGCATGCCCAACCTCTTACCTACTGGACTATTCTTGAGTTTTGAGACTGTATTGTTTTGGAGTAATTGTTGCAAATGCTTTCCATCTGCATTGCTCTGCTATGTTGAAATATCTGTTCCCCCAACAGTGTGTAAGTTACCTGCTTAGTGGCTCTGTTGGATATATGTGGGATGCTTTCCAAAGAAGAAACTGTATTTGTGGATTGCGAGGTTGTTTATAAGACATATCTATGTTGAACATTTTCAGACATGACATATGAAATTGAATAACACATGACACAAAAAATTATTTCAGTTCACGAGCAGCCATGCCACTTATCTTATGTAACATATTCACTATTAGTCGGCTAAGGACCTTGATCTTCCACTTGTATACAGAGTGGTATTGATTTACCTTGTTCTGAACATAGCCCCTTGCAATTATCACAGCAGTCTGGTACCAGTACCATCTGGTGTGACTGATGAATACAGGGGTGTGTATCGTGTGGTGGTTGTTTGACAAAGTTGTTAATTATTTTAAATTTCCCTTTGGGATGGTTTATGCATTTATGGTATTCTACAGAGTTTCCAATTATATCATAAAGGTAAGTAATTCTTATTCCATGTTTCTGTTGAACCTTTTTTTCTCCAGTTTGCTTATGTTAGTTTTGGACGATTCACAAAATTGGAGTGCACTTTATTTCCACTATATCTAATGGTTTTTTTAAATCTATTCCTATAAATGAAAATAGCCATTATGACTTAACAGAACAAGATGGAAAACTATATAACTATTTATAAACCATGTACAAAACAGTAAGTTATTTAGTAGCTATCTAAACACACTTAGGCATTACAAAGCACGCTGCATAAACAGATAAAATATTTTGGTTTTCTTTTTCCACAAAAAAGGGGTGATTCTGCCACAAACATTGCATTGTTTAAGCAAAGGCAGCTGGTGCATTCTCATTAAACTCTTCATCTTTGTCAGGCAAGGGAGTAATGTCTGCTTTGAATATCAGAAAATATTCATAAGCTTTGATATGCTTGATCTCCATGCAATTGCCACAACAAAGTAAGCGGGATAGAATACCTTTAGTTTTGACATGTACATCAATCCTCTTTAGATCAAGAGTTCCATTTGGTTTAAGTGAATTATCTTTGTTACTGATGCAGAGCCTTAGTCTTTATTTCAGGAGATAAGATCACTTGTAAGTGTTTGATTTACAGCCTTGCCGTCCCTGGCCACCATGGTTGCTTGACTAGGGCAGGGATGGCCTTACGACGAAAGATACAAATATGAAAAAGTAAAATAATAAATAAATACAAAGATTAAAAACATAATCTGTAAATAGTGTAAAAAAAAGGACATAACAAAATAGAGGTGGCAGGTGGGAAAATGGCTGGGTCTGACCCCCTGTTTGACTCTCACCACTATCAAAGTTCAGGTTTTGTTCCACTTTCTATCTTGTGTAAAAGACTGTTGACCTCTCATTCCTTGATTACTTTCATCTGTGTCACAAGTTAGCAGTAGTGATGGGCCGAACACCCCAGTGTTCGGTTCGTATTCGAACACCCGAATGCAAGTCAATGGGGGTTGAACTTTTGAAAATGATTGTCCCCTTTAAGACTGCTTATATGCAAGTTATTGGCAATAGAAGGTGTATGGGGGTCTGGGTACTGCCTTAGGGGACAGGAATCAATGAAAAAAACAAACAAACCAAAAAAAGTTTTTAAAGGAGCAGTGATTTGAACATCACTTAAAGGGTAATAATACCAATGAAAAATGCCTTCAAATATTGTCCTGGGGGGACCCCTTAACTGACTTGTGAAGTGGATGCATTTTCCCCCTCCCCAACAATACCAGACCCTTTAGGTCTGATAGGAATGTTAGGAGGGACCATTTTTTTTAAAGCATAGGGTTCCCCCTAAAAGTCATGGTAGGAATATTTAGGAGGGACCCCATGTAAAAAAAGTGTGTGGGGTTCCCCCTAAAATACCATACCAGCAGGGCCGGCACTAGCGCAAGGCAACATGGGCACTTGCCTTACGGCGCCAGGGAACAGGGCGGCAAATTGACAGTCGGCCGCCCTTCCACAAATCTGTATTCTGCATTGCGTTTTATATAATGTATTATTGCTGGGATTTGTGCACTTTAAAAAACCACAAATAATTTGTTTGCTATCTTTCTCTGCAAAAGATAAATAAGTTAAACGATCACTTTAAAAGCTTAATGGAGCACAGATATAATGTATGCTGTATGGGGATGTTGGAGTGGTGTGTGTGTGTGTGCGTGCGTGCGTGCCAGGGGGGCGGGCGGCAAAATGCACCTTCGCCTGAGTTGGCAAAAATCCTTGCACCGGCCCTGCATACCAGACCCTTGACCCGAGCATAGGCCTGGCAGGACCGCAAAGGGGGGGGAGCGAGAAACCCCCTCCCTCCCACACCAGGCCACATGCCCTCGGCACTGGGAGGGTGTCCCACGTGCCGATGGGGACAAGGGCCTTGTCCCCACAACCCTTACACAGTGGTTGTGGAGGTCTGCAGGCAAGGTAGCTTATTTGCATTGGGATACCGCTTTAATTAAGGGGGCACCCAGATGCCACCCCCCTCCCTTGTGAATGAGTAAGGGGTACTTGTACCCCTACCCATTCACTAAAGGGTTAAATAAAATAGTTATTAAAAAGTCCAGACTTTTGATAAAAACCTTTAATTGAAAAAAAAAACCAAAAGACATGTTTTTGACAAGTCTTTTATTAAAAAATAAATAAAAAATGGATCCACCGACATAATCCATGGTCAATCATGGCACCCAGCATTGTCCATGACGACGAAATACAAAATAAAACAATAAAAAATAAATAGAAATCATTTTTTTTTTAAACGCCGGCCGCCTTCCCCTATGCTCCCGCCGCATAATGGCATTTTGACAGATGTCGGCAAAACATAAACAATTGGGCGGAGCTAGCGGTGACAGCTAGCTCCGCCCAATTGTGTAGTTTGCCGGCATCTGATAGGCGAGACATGATTGGGCAGTCATCATGAATTTGCCCAATCATGGCTCCAAATGAGTACTGAGCCCTGATCAGCGGATCCGATCAGCAGGGATCTCCAGTGACATCATTTACCATATATGGACTTTCCGATTTGTAGTAAATGCTGAAGAGAGAGAGAGAGCTCCTTCCCCTCTCTCATCAGCGATCCACGATAGTTTTAGTATGTCAGTGTCAGCAGGGAGAGAGAGAGAGAGGGGGGAAGGAGCTGGCACACGGGGACGTGCAGGTAAGGAGAGAGCTGCTGCGCATGTCCATATATTCGTGGACGCACAGCAGCTCTCAAGAATCACTGTCAATCATCAGTGGGGGAGGATCCCGTCAGATACGCCGGGATGTCTTCTCATTGCGGCGCTTAGCCCCGCCCACCACCTAAAATAAGGTTTTACAGCCTTACTGTGCATTTTGGCTAATTACAGTAAATTACATTATTTACTTATTTAGCCTAAGGAATGCATTCATAAAAAAAAGATAGAACCCCATAGTTCTCCTTTAAACTAACATGGGCAGAAACAGCCTTACAAGAAAACAAAATTAAAAAAATAATAAAAAAAAACCCTGTAAATGCAAAATACTGGCTTAAAAAAAAACTACCACCTCTGCTTCCAGAACCTTTGCCTGTCACTTAATGTGACTGACTTTTTAATTGAAAGGGAAAGGTCGGCAGTCTATGGCTGTGGGTTCATGCAGTAATTGTCATAGGTCTTCCCCCTTGCGGCTTGGCCTCCAATGCTGGGGTGTAACATACTCGCCTCTACTCCCTTCCAGATTCCATTGGACTAAATGGGACATTCCAGACTAAAAATTTGTTTCGGAAGACATTTTCGTTAGTTTTGTCAAATGAAAAAAAAATGTATGCTATTTATGACGTCATATGATGCCACACATGCGATATCACACATCTGTTGGGGGGCACAATTTTCTGTTCTTGACTCGGGCACAAAAGGAGCTAGCTACGGCTCTGAAGTGATTAACCATTGTATCTGTGTGAAGTAACTCCAGACTAATTCATCCTAATGCCATGAACTCTTTTACCTCAAATTTGATAGTTGTCCATACAAGTATGTCAAGATGACATTTCCAGAGTTTAACTATATGAACTTGTAGTTAACGTGCGTTGGACCCTCATGCTCCATCTACAGCTGAGACCCATGAAATATTAAAACCACTAAGCTATTAATGTCACATGTGGATCCTTGCACCATCAGGACATGTGGCAAATAAGTTTTTGCAGATCGCATCCTCAAAGTGGGACAGAAGGTGGCAGGAGATACCCCAGATTTTCCCCTTGTATAGCGTTGGGGAGAAACACCCCCTTAATGCCTTCCACCAAATTCCTCCCTCTGCTCACCACCAGCACCCCAATCCTCTTCCTCACCATCAGTATTTCAAAACGCCTCCTTATCCTGAATACCAGCACCCCAGCCCTTCTCCCCCTCATATTCCTCCTCTGCCTCATGTTATTCCACATGCTGGTAGAGGGCAGGGATGGCCTTCTTTGCAAAATAATGGCAGCCAGCCTATGGCCTTCTGAGAAAAAAAATGGTGACTGAGTACATTATTGTCCTGACACTAGTCAATTTCTACCAAACACATACCTGAAGTCTATATTTGAATATTTTGGACAGATGAATGTAAAAAAAGGGATAAGGATGGTGGTGATATTATTAACTAAATATGTCCCTTGCCATATTTGGCCAAAAACTATTTTTTTTTACAAATTTCAGAGTACGACTTAAGTTTCCTATTGGCTTTTTTGGTTCAAAAAGGTTGATAGTTTCTTGTAAAACTGAGTGTAGAAAAAAATTAGGCCTGTTTTAACAAAAGCTTTTGCTGCTATAGTAAAAGGAGAGGATAAATTCTTGCATGTATCATAGCAAACTATTTGTTCTTTTATGCTTTTGTAAATGTGTTGCACAATTAAAGAGACTGGCTGCTTCAAAGGTAGTAGGCAGAAGAATGTTGGTACCAACCAACAAAATATAGCAAATGTTCACAACTGGTGAACTGGTCATAACAATTTTAAGTTCTGATTCTACATTCACTCATCACTAATCATTACCCACCTCAGCAATACTGGGTAATTGGTGCTGCACACAAATTTTTCTCTTTGAACATTTTAATTACACAAAGACTTTTGATATATGCATATTTGTATTTAACATGAAAACAGCAAGATACAGCTTTGCCCGATTATTATACCCAATGCAGACTACCCCAGTATTGATAAAACACAAAGACATCCAAATATTAAATAAGGCCTTTTCCCAGTTTATCTGGAAAGGGAAGAGATCCAGAATTGCTCTTTCTAAACTCCAATGTCCCACCCACCAACTGGGAGCAAATATACCTAGTGTCCGTCTATATAACTTAGCCAGTATTTTCCGCCATGCTCGGGATTGGATATCAGACACCTAATTTTTTACCAATACCCCCTTGGAACGACAACTGGTTTATCCTTGGTCGTTGTCGGGTGTCCTACATACTCCTCTCCCACGTCTTCCCCCCCATATCAAGCGGAATATACTCTTAAGAGATACCATCATAACCTGGCGGGAAATAAGGAAACTGTACCACTTACCAGGAGTGACTTCCCCGCTCATGCCTATTACCTCCACCCCTGCGTTCGCGGCCGGACACAACTCCCTGGTATATCGCCAATGGCAAAACCGTGGCATTAGAACCTTACAAGACCTACTCACGCCCCAGGGAAAATGTAAATCCTTGAGGGAACTACAAGGGGAATACAATATTTCAGTCCGTCATTTTCCCCAACATGCCCAAGTACAACATTTTATTAGTCATAATCTTCCACCGTCATGCACAGGCCCCAGTTTGATGCTGATGAATCAACTATTGGCCTCCCCGACTCAGAAGATGCCTCTCTCCTCCATTCACCGTCATCTATACTCCGGTGCATCTTCTGTCACAATGTCCACCCCCCCATATGCTTTAAAATGGGCAGCTCTTCTGAAACTATCACCGGAATCTGCCCAACCGGTCATTTTGACAGGTTGGATGCAATTAAGACGGGCAGTGGTATGTGAAGCGTGGAGGGAAATCCAATTTAAACTGATACATCGGGCCTATTATGGTTTTAATATTATCTCAAGACACAGTCCCCCGGAATGGTTGATTGCGTGCCCGAAATGCCAGGTTCCATTGCCCGATTTGACACACCTCATTTGGTTATGCCCTTATATACAATCCTTGTGGGAGGAGGTTATCTCCTATATGAATGTGCATTCTGGGCATAACAGAACTCCTTCACCTGATATTTGTCTCTTCCACTGCCCAGCCCCAGAACAGCCTGCCACATCATCAGCACTAACAAGATGGGAACACATCTGCATCATAAGCACCAAAAAAGCCATCCTGATAGATTGGTTAACATCCACCCCAACATCACTACTTAGGTTTAAGTCGGTGCTACATCGGCTCATGCTGCTCGACAAATTGGAAACGAAATTCAATATGCAACGCACCAAAAAATTATTCGATACCTGGTCTGCCTATTTGATCTCTGAATTATCTACAGAGCAATTGCGTGACATAATGATTATTTTCCAGTACTCCACGTGGTTCCTCACTGCCAAACTCTCTAACACACTTGGCGATCTAGATGTCCTTTAGCAGCCCCTTATACATTCCTATTCATTCATACCCATGATTATACTTTCCCCATTCTCTCTATTTTTCTTTATTTTAGCTCAACACCTTGAGATTACAACTCTGACACGCTCTCCTAATACCCAACAACTACTCTTTTTCGTACACTCCATGGATATTATGTTACTAAGGCTATTCAAATTTTCATTAACAACTGCCACCCTAGGTATTGTTAAGTTTTGAAGTTTATATTATTTTGTGTACCTCATTCTATGACGGTGTCTCTCATAATTGCATGACTGCGCACTACTGACATTTGACTGTGGATGTTTCCACAACTAATTTTTTCGTACAAGTGTTTGTACAATATGCACCGTGGATACCTGTTAATTGTACTGTATTAAATCTACAATAAAAATTGACATGCACAAAAAACAAAAACAGCAAGATATCAAACAAAAATATTACAGTTAACTCCCAATTATCTGGCACCCATGGGCATTGGTAGGTGCTGGATAACTGTAGTTTCTGGTTGCTTAAAGTGACATTAAACCCTCAGATTTTTTTATCATAAAACAATAATGTAATGTGTACCTTACTGTAATCCATGGTAGTTTCCTTTCTCTTTGCTGCTCTTCCTTTTAAATCCTCATGTCTCCTCATGCTTGGGGAGAACTTCCCTTTGCAGCTGACTGCCTCTTCCTGTAGTGCTGGCTCAGGTTGCAAACCTATACACAGACACCATGTAGCCATTCCAGAGACAAGGCAGTTTGCTGCAAAACAGAAGTTCTGCCCAGCATGAGAACAGATACAGATTTAAAAGGAGGAGCAGCAAAGAGAAGGGAAACAACCATGCATTACAGTAAGGTGCACATTACAGTATTGTTTTATGTTAAAAAATCTGATGGTTTAATGTCACTTTAAGAGTTATTAGTTACAGGAGACTAGTTCCCTTATGGAATCACCCATCTTAGCAGAAGAATTGGAACGGGCAATCAAACTCAAGCAATCTGGCAAAGCCCCCGGCCCAGATGGCTTCACCTTGCCTTACTACAAGCGATATCTCCCCAGCCTTACCACTCCTTTTTTGAACGCGCTTAACTCCCTTAGAGGTAGCCACATACCCCCACCTGATTCTCTGAGAGCTCACATAACTGTTCTACCCAAGGAGGGGAGGGACCCCTCCCTCTGCCCCAGCTACCGGCCGATATCTTTACTTAATGTGGACACCAAACTATTCGCTAAAATCCTCTATTTACGCCTAGTACCCCATCTAGGGGATCTCATCCACCCGGACCAAACCGGATTCATACCCTTCAGATTCATACCCTCCAGAGAGGCGAGGGACAACACAATTTTAGGCATGGTAGTTTTTTTGCGATTTCGCGGGCGCGCACAATTTTAAAGCTTGTTGTGTTTGGTGTCTATTTACCCGACGTGACCCCGTCTTTTATATTTTACCAAAAAATTGGATAATAATAAATGTTTCATAACATAACGTAGGGGAAAACATATTTTTTTTCAAAACGTTCCGTAGTTTTATAGTAAAAAATAAAAGTGGTGATTGAATACCAGCAAAAGAAAGCTCTATCTGTTCCAAAAAAATGGTATTAAAATAATTTCAGTACAGCGCTGCATGAATAAATGTCAGCCAAAGTACTGCAATGCTGAATACTGAAAAATGGCCTGGGCAGGAAGGGGGTGTAAACACCACGGTCAGCAAGTGGTTAATGCAGTTTGGATTAATGTTCAGAAATTAAGTGCATGTCTATATGCCACTGACAGCAAACTGTAGAGAAAAACTCATTACTTGTTGCACACATCCACTCTACTGGACACCACCTTAGCGACCGGCTGAAAACATCTGCAGATAATCTTCTTTCATTACGTAGGGGTGGGTGGAGCTGACACTCCAGGCCCGCCCCTGCAAATAGTCCCGGCCGACCCGGATCATCTCGGTATGCGGGTCGGTGACCGGCCACGATAAAGCAGCAGTGGCCCTCTATTGAGACATTTTAGAGGGCTGCATGCTCCTCACTAGGGCCCCGAGAGGCCCCAGGGAGCTGCCTTCTAACGAGCCTGAATAGAGGGCCGCAGGCAGTGACAGGCCGCAATCAGGTGCCGGCGGCCCTCTGTTATTGAGGGCCGCCGATGCCTGATTGCATGCCACTGCTGGTACCACTGCCTGTGGCCCTCTATGCAGGTATGTTAGAGGGCAGCTCTCTGAGGCCTCTCGGGGCCCTAGTGAGGAGGGAGTGGCCCTCTAAAATGCCTGAATAGAGGGACGCCACTGCCTGATCGCGGCAGGTCACCGACAGAACCCCTACAAAGCCCCTATCGACCGCCCAGGGTCCCTACCGACCACCCAGGGTCCCTACCGACCGCACAGAGCCCTATGGATTGCCCGGAGCCCCTACTGACAGCCCAGAGCCCCTACTGACCACCCAGAGCCCCTACTGACCGTCCCAGGCCCGCACCCACCGCCCAAAGCCCACACTGACCGCCCAGAGCCAGCACTGACCGCCCAAAGCCTGCACTGACCACCCAGAGCTTGCACTGACTGGCCAAAGTTTGCACTGACCACCCTGAGCCCCTATTGACCGCCCAGAGCCCCTACTGACTACCTAAGAGCCCCTCTGACCACCAGACAGCCCACACTGGCCACCTGAGAGTCGCACTGAACACCAGAGAGCGGCCCTCTAAAATGCCTGAAAAGAGGGCCGCCAGTGTCTGATCGCGGCCGGTCACTAACGGAATGGAGAGCCGCAACACATCATCCTGGTGAGCCCGCAGAGCCCCTACAAAGCCCCTACCGACTGCACAGAGCCCCTACTGACTGCCTAGAGCTCCTGCTGACCGCCCAAAGCCCCTACTGACTACCCAAAGCCTGCACTGACTGCTTGGAGCCCACACTGAGCGCCCGGACCCCGCACTGAGCGCCCGGAGCCAGCACTGACTGCCCGGAGCCAGCACTGACCGCCCCGAGCCAGCACTGACCACCCCGAGCCAGCACTGACCGCCCAGCACCTGCACTGACCGCCCGGAGCCTGCGCTGACCGCCCGGAGCCTGCGCTGACCGCCCGGAGCCTGCACTGACTGCCCAGAGCCTGCACTGACCACCAAGAGCCCGTACCTACCACCCAAGAGCCCCACTGACCTCCAGAGAGCCCGCACTGACCACCAGAGAGCCTGCACTGGCCCCTTATTGCCTGCATTGGCCACCTTGGAGCCTGAACAGCCTCCTGAGAGCCTGCACAGCCCTCCTGGGACCCTGGAGACATCAGGCCATGAACCCAAAGCAACACAGAGTATTTAGCTTCTTAGTATTCTGCATTTCTGTATAAAGTATTGATGGGATTTGTAGTCCTCTATAGCTGATGGTATTACTCTGCAGTGCTTAACAATGTATTGCTGAGATTTGCAGTCTCTCTGCAACTTGGAGTCAGTGGCAGATCTACCAGGCTCACAGCTGCAGCCAGGCCCTGGCGCTCCACCACTGACTCCAAGCTGTAGAGAGACTACAAATCACAGCCTGGACAGGAGGAAGAGAGCCCTGGTGACCATCGCCATTTCCATAAAAAGGCCCGCCAAAATCCTCAGCACAAGGCCCGTGAGGCTCTTAATCTGGCCCTGATAAGGGGAGACCTTAACAATTCATTACATGAGTATAAACATGATCTCTTCTGTGTTCTACAAGCTGTACATTTTAAATAATTTAAAACAAAAAGAAAAGTGCAAAAAACATAAACTTGACAGATACTCTTGAAATTTACTGTGTAGCCCCATAAGGTCGAGAACACTTTTCAATTATTTATTTTTCTTTTTGACATTCTTTATTTTTCTCACGTTCATTTTTTATATGCCTTGTGGCTATAGAGGAAGCTATAGATAAACTCTGAAGTACATTGTTTTAGCTGTAAAAAATGTTCTCAATTCTACTCTAACAGCTGTGTTTACAGGAACCTGAGAACCAGTTAAAATACTGCCATAAGCAGATTGAATATATGTTGTGAGTTAGTGGGTAACAGGATTGTGGGCATTGTATAAGTTTAGTACTTGGCAGCCAGAGGTCATTAGTCTCAACTGTGCTCAGGCCTTTGTATATATACTGAGTGATTCTCAGAGCGCTCTCTCTCCACATATCTCTCTCATGCACTCTGTTGTGAGAGCCTGCTGCTAGATAAAACAGCTGAGTGTAGACAGAACACTCGAAAGAAAAAATATAAAAAAAATACAAGAACTGTCTGTTTTGGGGAACCCATTAGGGGTACCCTGTTAGTCAGTAACTGGCATATGTTTCTTTGGTGGCTTTGATAGGCAGATGTTTTGTTTGTTTTATGTGATGGACTTCTTGAACAAAGCCCTCCTGTATTAAAACTGTGTTTGTTGACATGCTAAATAAAAGTACAGGACAAACCTGCTTGGACTGTTTATTGGCATCCTTCTCTCATGCATGGTTTACCACTGCCAATACCAATTGAGCCAATGTGGCACTTCCATGTGGGCAGCACCTTAAAGAGACAGACCCCTGTTAACAAAATGGAGGAGCTGGTAAAAAAGCTCATATTGGCAAATGCAAACTGTCTAACCACCCAACAGATGCAACAATTGATTGTAGCCCACCAGGTCTCCTTAAAGGAGCAGTAGCAAGTAAACCTGTCTCTACAGCAGCAGGTATAGGCCCTGTTAATAAGCCAAATGGTAGTACAGGGACCAGATAATATACCTCAACAGCTGGTTCCCATAACTTTATGGAAATTGTCCCTGGAGCATCATATTAAAGCCTATCTCGGCATCTCTGGACATTAGAAGGTACCAAATAAACAGTGGACTCATGTGCTAGCACCATTTTTAATGGGGGAGCCCCAAAAGGTCTACTTTGGATAACAATCCTAGGATACCAAGGAGCATCCTAGCCAAGATTTAGATTACCATGTCCAAGGGTCATATGACCCTTGAACGCCTGGAAGGTCCAAGATGCATGAATTGTTTCACCTTACCAACATGTGGTTGCAACCAGAGGTGCTCATGCCTGCTCAGATTGTAGATTTAGTGGTCTGTGACCACTACATTAGAGCCTTACCTGTTATGTTACAGCAGAACATTAGGCACAAGTGCCCCGAGAGTGTGTATCAGTTGTTGTCCCTTGTGGAGCGACATACTGCTGCTGAAGACTATCTCCAGGATCTGCCCTCTAAGCCAGTAGACACTGGAAACAGGAATATTTTGATAATTGTTCCTTTTCACCCAAGGGGTAAACAGGCTCCTAAGGAGGGGGGTGACACCCATGGAGCCAGATATGAATGACCTCCTAGCCAAAAAGGAGTCTCTTTACTTGCCCCCTGGGCTAAAAGTTGCCAGTCAGCCCCTGCAAGGATGGCTGGTGAGGACTGGTGTTCCGCTGCCGACAGAGAAGCCTGTCCTTGCTCCCGGGTCACAAGAGAAGGCGAAGGATGTGAAATGTGCTTTGGTGGGTTGCCTCCGTCAGGGGCATGTAAGCAAAATTGTCTCTGTGAACCGTCACAAGGTCTCAGCTGGCCAGGCTGAGCCTTCGCAGCAGTGTGCGGATACGGCGAGGATGACCCGCCGTGTCTCGATGTATCTTGCTGGCAGTGAGTGGTGGAGTCGATTCACAGTATGACGTCAGTAAGGGGCTGGGTGGAAGCTGTCCAATGGCTACACGTTTCGAGTCACAGCCTCTTTGTCAAGCCTGGATACGTGGGGAGAACCTTATTCCACATCCAGTTATCATTAATCTGTATCACATACAATTTGGGGATATACAGTACATTCCAATTTCTTATGCTAAGAAGGCAATTTAACCTGCACAGATTTATGTTAAACCTTTTTTGGCCATAGTTCTCTTTAGGTTCACAGGAGGGCATTTAATAATGTCCTCCTGTGACCCAAAGCTCAACATATAGCAGGCTATTGCCCACTATATGCTGACAGTGCAGAGCCGCACTGCAGCTGGAAAAGATCCCAACAATATTGTCGGTATCCACCCTGCCACCTGAGTGACAGCTGTCTCTGTTTCTTTAGAGGCAGAGCCAGTGGTGCCCGCCCCCTCCCCTCCATTTCCCTCCAGTCAGCGCTGTAGGAACAGAGAGGGGAGGGGGGAATCCCTGTAGGGAGCAGTGAATGACAGTCACCGCTCTCTGCAAGGAAAAGATTGTGAACTGATTGATCAGCAGTATGTAATTGCTCAATTCTCGATTGATAGAACCAATGTATGGCAACTGAAGTGTCACACATCAGCTCTAAGTATGGGGATGAGTGTATTTCACTCTCCCCATAATTCTCCTGTGCTATACTAGACTACAGTAAGCGCCCCATTTGTTTCTTAACAATAAGCTGTGTTTACACACTAAGATTTTCAGCATGTTCCTTACTGCCCATTATTACACAAACAACAATGTCTCCATGCTGGGCCAGCAATAACACCCCTTTAGATAATAGGGGTAAATAAAAATGATATGTATATGCTTTATTTAATGACTAATTTCACAAAATTATCTGATATAAGATTATACTTAATTTTTTTCTATCATTACACTGTTGATATTGGTTGTACTTATTCATACATTTTCTATCAATGTTTTTGTATTTTCAGACTCAAATACAGCCAGTATATGTATTGCATTTTTAAGTACACTTGATCAATTTAAACAATGTTAGGTTATTGATTTTTATTTGATTTATTAAAGCACAAATAGGTTAATGTTCCTTCTGAGTTGGCTTTAACAGCTGCAATGTGGTCAGATTCAACACTATTACTAAAATGGCTTTAAACCTACAAATGGAAAATACATTAAATTATTTAAAGTTCGTCCGAAACATAAAAGTCAATAATATACCACTGTTTAAAGGAAAATTTTAAACCCATTTAACTAAATGCATCAAACATTTAGATCCTAACATCATAAAATCAACCACTACGGTTTTGAATTATTAAATATTTATAAGACCTTTAAGCTTTAAACCGCATAAAGGTAACGGAAAACATAGACCTCTATCAGTATTAGGTTTAAAGTAAGACTATTTGTGTTACCATGAATCCCTTATACAGAAATGTAATTATGATAACAAAAACAAATGTAAAAATGTGTTAAAGCAAATCTGTCAACTCAAAAAAATCTAAAAAAAAAAACTTTTTTTCCCCTTAAAACAACAATGTTCCATGCTAAAGAAGACATAAATACTTTTGGAAATCTTACAGAGCTATGGTTGCTGAAAAACACTTTTGTGTGTTATGGAAGAAAGATCTCTCCTTCAGTTCTCAAGTGTGTAAAGTCTCCCTGGAGTCAGGTGCCAGCTCCCCCATGGCTTACTCAACATCCAAATGACACACCACACAGACAAAAATGGAGATTGCACTCTGCATTACAATCCTGCGATAAAACTTTATTAAACTTGAGTCCATACAAAGCTCACTTAGGCTCCTCCCTCCCACTTCCGGGTGTGTCGGATGTCCTGTAAGTATTAATCATCTTCATTTGCAGGGAATTTTTTGTCATTCTTTTCAGGTGGCAGAGTCACTTTAATGTTATTATAATAATTTTATAATTTTTCTTTTTTTTAAGCACTGCAGACTGACTCTTTTCTGGGATTACATAATTCTAGGATATTGGGAAAGATTTGCTAAAGGTAGAGAATGTTCACTTTGCAAAAAAAGTTAATACTCACATTTACATTAGTAAATATGGTGGAGCATGTAGAAGCAAAAATATTTTTTATTCCCTTCCAGTTTCAATGTATTTATTAATTAAAACAAATATTTACTTTGCAAATTAAGCATTTACTTTACAAAGTAAATTAGCCACATTAGGTCTATCATTGGTGGTCAATGTACTTGATATAGGAGGCCTCAGGTGAGGCTCTTGACATCACCAAAGGGTTGCACACCAAAGGGTTGCACATAATAGTATGTTAATGCAATACAACTGCAAGCTGTCAGAAACTGTGGTCATGTAACAGGAGATAGTCAGAGACTGTGTGCATGCTAAAAGAGATGGTAAGGAACTTCAAACATGATAAAGTAGCTGAAGCCTAGGACATGCTTTATGAGAAAGTCATAAACTTGATGCACATTTTATGAGACTGCTAGAGATCACTGCTATTACAGCTCCTTTATCAATCAATGTCTTCACATTTGGCTCCCTACAGCCCTCTTAAAATGTACTGTCACATTTGATTTTTCTCAGCAAAATCCCTTATTAAAGATGAGAGGGGAAAAAATTAAAAAGAAAACAGGAATAGACAACACAGAAACGAGATGAGTGAAATAAATGGATCATACCAAAACAGAAATTATTGTCTGCAGAGGCATTGAGGGCCACACACCTGGCATCCAGCTACAGCCTCAGTATCTGACAGCTCTCAAGCAGTGTAAACAAAAAAGTTGTTAGTAAAAAAGGAAGATGGGATTTTTGCACTTACCTTGACATCCATTTCTTGAAGGGACATAGCATCAGTATTCACAGACATGTGTATTATATGCAGCACTCTGCAGGAGGTGGACCCTGGCAAATAGAAAAAAATGGACATACAGGTATAACCCCTCCCCTTCCCTCTATACTTAAGTTTTTTTCTAAAAAATCAGCACTTAGGAATAGATCAAAGCACAGAGGTGTGGGGCCGGTGCCCATTACTAGTATGGTAAGTACAAAAATCTTGTTTTCATTATTATTTATTGAGGGCAACAGATCAGTATTCAGATACATATGGGATGTTCAAAATCAATCCAAATGAAGGGAAGGGAACAGGAACAGATCAACAACAGGCCCACTTTACAAAAAATAACTGAAGAACAGGGGGCAACCTGTAGATTAAATAGCTATCTTAAAGACATCAGATGCCCAATGCTGGCATCAGATGAGGCCTGAACATCTACCTAGTAAAAGTTAGAAAACTTATGAACAAAAAGGACAGATGACAGCCTTGCAAATCTGAGAAAAACATGCTTGATGCCTAAAAGCCCAAGAAGCACACACTGAACTAGTAGAGTGCACCTTGACAGGAAGAGGTGGAAACTTATACTGAGGCTATATGCCTGAACAATGATTTGTCTAAGCCTCCAGAAAATGGTGAAACAAGAAGCCGGTCCCACTTACGGGCACTATCGGGATGACAAAAAGATAAAGCCATAGGTGAGAGGAAAACCTGCACATCTTGAACTACATCCAGACAGTAAAGAGACATTTCCTTTGGATGTACTGGAGTCTGATGAAGGGATGGATAAACAATTTCCTGGCTGAGGTGAAAAGCCAAAACCACCTAGGGAAGGAAAGAGGTTTTAGGTCTCAGTACCACCTTATCCTTCTGTAGGAAAAAAATGTCCTTTACAGAACAAAGCTACCAGCTTAGACACATGCCTTGCAGAGGTAATGGCAACAAACAAAACAACCATGTGAGTGAGAGTGGATAGCAGAAATATCCCTGATTGGTTCAAAAGGTGGTTTTTGAAGTGCTAATATAACAAGATTTGAATTGAATGGATTCACAGAATGTTATACATGTGGAGCTACATGAGAATCACCATATACAAAAAGTATAATCAAGGAATGAGAGGCAAGCGGTCTTTGTAATAATATCACAAGAGCTGAGATTTGTATTTTTATGGTACTCAGGGCTAAATGATGATCTAGGCCTGTTGATCTAGGTTAGAATTCACCCCATATAGTGTTTGCTGGGGTGAGATTTCCTTGCCTCACACCAGGCAAAGTAGGCATTTCATGTGCAAAGTTAGGCCTTGAGGAAGTAGACTTTCTAGCTTTAAACAGCATGGGGCTAATTAAATCCCATATATGTAACCCATGTCTCCCAAGTATTAATAGGCCGAACAGGCCCGAGTTCGGTTTAAAGTAGAACTTTAGAACACCCAAAAAGTTTGAACTCGAACTCAATGCTAGTCAATGAGTGTAGAACTTTCAAAAACGACTGTCCCCTTTAAGAGGGCTTATATGTAAGTTATTGGCCATAAAAAATGGGGGTCTGGGTACTGCACTATGGGGCAGGAATCGATGACCCCCCCTAAAGGAGCAGTGGTTTTAACATCACTTGAAGGGTAACAATAAAAATGTCCTTTAAATATCATGCCTGGGGTGTCCCCTTAAGCTGCCTGTAAAGTGGCAAATCTGTTCAATGTATAGAACCTGCTGCAGCAGAACTGACATTTCTAAAGAAAAAAAAAGATTTGTTTTCTTATTCTTAAAGTGTGCAGTCCCCCCTCCCAAACAATACCAGACCCTTTAGGTCTGCTAGGAATGTAGGAGGGACCAATTTATTTTTAAAAAACATGGGGTTCCCCCTCAAAGTCATAAAAGACCCTTAAGGTCTGGTAGGAATTTTAGGCGGGAGCCCATGTAAAAATAACAAAATAAAAGTGTGTGGGGTTCCCCCTTAAAGTCATACCAGGCCCTTAAGGTCTGGTAGGAATTTTAAGGAGGAACCCCACCCCCAAAAAATGTCTCCATAGAGAGGACCTGTCACTGCAAATTGGCTATCACGTAGGGAGCTTGTTTGCTCCCTATGTGATAGCAATAAAGTTCAGTGAAAAACAAAAGTAAAGAAAAAATAAAAGTTACAAAAAAAATTAAAAGTCACATATCAAAGCAATAAAAAAAAAAAAAATTAAAGTCCCCCGCCCCCACATGCACACGCAAACATGTGTCGAGTCCGCCTACGTGTCTCCTTTATGGAGACCCCTGATGTCCCCCCATTTTAAAGTTACACATAAAAAAGAATAAAAAAACAAAAACATTTTTAAAGTCCCCACCCATACATACACGCATGCAAACATGCGTCGGGGGTGTATACGTGCAAAAAAGACGATTGCATCAATTGCCCCGCACATGTTACATATCGCCGCGAACGTCGGAGTGAGAGCAATAATTCTAGGGCCATCACTCACTAACAGGTTTTTTTTCAAAATTTTCGGTACTCTTTTTATTATATAGTAAAAAGAAAAACCCGTAGTGGTGATTAAATACCCCCAAATTTACTCCTTCTGCTGGTTTTTATAACTTACCTTGGTTGACATAAGAGTAGCACGATGTGCTTATCTCAGAGAATTGTTGGATAACCATGCAAGTACGAAATGCTTATACATCGTGATATGCCCATCAGGGCTATTTTCGCTCTACGACGATTGCCCTTTCACCATGGGCACTCTACTAATGCTATACCGCTTGTATTCCGACTGCTCTATACCCGTATGTGATTACCATGTATCGTGTATTTACACAATAAAGCTGACTTTTGAATAAAAAAAATAAATACCCCCAAATGATTAAATTATATAAGTATAAAATTAATTTCAGTACAGCGTTGCATGACGGAATAAATGTCAGTCAAAGTACTGCAGCAGTATACGAACAGACCGCACTATCCGGAGAATTCCAATACTGCAGACTTTATTAAAATTCACAGCAAATCCAGTATATCAGTGAAAAAGTGTATAAAGCTACAAATGCCAGCACTGTACACCCCTCAACCAACTACAACCTCTCACATGTTTCACCCGAAGGCTTATTCATAGAGGTATTGCAAAAGTACTGCAGCGCTGAATACTGAAAAATGGCCTGGACAGGAAAGGGGTATAAACACCCCTGTCAGCAAGTGGTTAACCAGTTGACATCCGGGGTGTTAAACCCCCTTTCCATCCAGGCCATTTTTCAGTATTCAGCGCTGCGGTACTTTGACTGACATTTATTCCGTCATGCAGCGCTGTACTGAAATGAATTTTATACCCTTTTTGGGGGACACATAGAGCTTTATTTTGGTGGTATTTAATCACCACTGGGGGTTTTATTTTTTACTATATTAGGGAAAAACTACAGATTAAAAAAAAACAGTTCCCCCTGTATTAAATTCTAAAACATTTATTATTACCAAATTTTTTGGTAAAATATAAAAGATGGGGTCACGTTGGGTAAAGAGACACCAAACATGTCAAGCCTTAAAATTGCGCATGCGCGCGAAACCTCAAAAAAACTACATTACCCAAAATTGGCCATAGGTGACGCATTAAAAGCTTTTACCGCTCATCAGTTTAGTGTTATCAGTGATTGATGGCCCTAAAATGATTGCTCTCACTGCGATTTTTTGGGGGGGGGAGGCGCTCCGAAATGCTATAGAGCCGCTGATCAGTTGTATGTGAAACATCCGTTAACGGCTGTAGTAACGAGCGGGTCTTTCATGCCCATGTGCGCGCGCTAGGGGACGCGTGCGAGCTGGAAAAAAATGCCGTCTGGCGACGGCAACCCGCGGATGCGAGTCTGCTGTCCGTCCGTTTTTTCTTAAAAACGGTTAAAAAAGAGGTTAAAAATGGTATTTTCTTAAAAGTTTTTTTTCATTGATTCATGTCCCCCAGGGCAGTACCCGGATCCCCATACACTTTTTATGGCCAAAAACTTGCATATAAGCCTTCTTAAAGGGGACAATTGTTTTTGAAAATTCTACCCCCCATAGCCTTGCACTGAGTATGAGTTCGAATTCGAACTTTTTGGATCTTCTAAAGTTCGAATTTGAACCGAACTCTGAAACATCCAAAGAACATTGTCATTCTGGAGATGAGCTGATTATTCCCTTAAGAGGAGGTAGGAGGTAGTCCAAATATTTCACAATAGGAATGTCCAGCGAATGTAACAAGACAAGTGTGTGTGTGTGTGTGTGTGTGTGTGTGTGTGTGTGTGGGCGGGGGGGGGGTGGGGGGGAGCCCGCTGGAAAACATAAGACAAGTGTGTGTGTGTGTGTGTGTGTGTGTGTGTGTGTGTGTGGGCGGGGGGAGGATGAGTGGTAGAACGCTGGTAAACATTTAGGACGCTGAGGATAGGCCAAATGGTAGGGTCACAAATTGCTTTGCTGTTGATACTCAACACTAGCAAAGTTAACATTGGTGTGATAGAGAAATGTGGGCTTGCAAGTAATTATCCTTAATGTCCACAGAATCTATATAGTCTTCCTGATAAAGGGATGCTATGACAGCTCTGGTGGATTCATGTAAAACCTTTGGACCAAGTCCAAGATGAGTAGAATGCCTCCCTTTGGTTTCAGAACAGTGGATACATTGGCGTATCATGTCTATTAGACATGTGCACCAGCAAAAAATTTGTTTAGTTTAGTTTCGTTTAAAAAAAAAAAAAAAAATTCGTTTAGTTTCGTTTCGTTTTGAAAAAAAAAAAATTGTTTAGTTTAGTTTCGTTTTGAAAAAAAAAAATTTGTTTAGTTTAGTTTCGTTTTTCGGGTCCGAAATTAAATTAGTTTCGGACGAAATTCGTTTATGAAAAAAAAATAAAAATAAACTTTACTCTCCAATGGCTGGACTTGAACTAGCAAACTTCACAATGGCAATCACTTTCAAGCCTGTACCTCTATCCACTACTCTATAACCTCTGTACTTTAACGTAGAAGCATTTGATATATATGACTGCAATATGTAGCAGTTGACAGCTGAGGATGTCAAATGGGCGGAGCGAGCCGTGACGTCATGGCTCGCTCCGCCCATCTGTTGACTTTCAAACTGAATGTCATTTTTGTTAGTTTTCGTCAGATTCGGGTGGTCGTCTGCGGCGGGACTTTTTTT
>NW_017308312.1:106853-110508 GCF_000935625.1 Nanorana parkeri | reverse complement strand
TTTTTTTTTTTACAGTCTGCAGAAGATGAAAAAAAAAAAAAGCCTGAGGTTCCCCCCAATTCATACCAGCCCCTTTAGGTCTGGTAGGAATGTTAGGAGAATGCCAATTCAAAATCAAAGGAAAAAAAAAAAACTTTAAATATTAGTTGACTTGGCCGGGAATTGAACCTATGATGTTAGCAATCGGAATCCTGTACCTCTATCCACTACACTATAGCCTCTATCCTTTAAGCATATATGTGTTGTAGAGGTAAAATGGTGTCATTTTTTTTTCCTAATGTCATTTTGCTGCAACGAAATTCGTCCAATAACGAATTTCGGGAAATCGGGAATTTCGGATTCGTTTGCATTCGTCTTAGCTGTAATTCGGAATTCGGATGCATCCGAATCTCCGAATTCCCGAAAATTCGTCCAAAACGAATTTCGGAACGAACCGAATCGCACATGTCTAATGTCTATTTACGAATGCAGCTGCTAGGCTCATTCACCTAACCAACCACTCAGTTGCCAATCCCCTCTGCCAATCCCTCCACTGGCTTCCAATAGCCCAAAGGATAACATTCAAAATATTAACAATGACTTACAAAACCATCCACAACTCAGCCCCCAGCTCTCAAACCTTGTCTCAAAGTATCACCCTGACTGTCCCCTCCGCTCTTCAAATTACTTTCTGCTTTCTAGCTTCCTCGTCAAGTCCTCCCATGCTTGCCTCCAGGACTTCACTAGAGTATCTCCCATCCTCTGGAACTCTTTACCCCAACCTGTCCATCTGTCTCCCACTCTGACTGCCTTTATGCGATCCCTTTAGACTCATCTCTTTAGGGAAGCCTATCCCACCACAACCACAAACTAACCGCTCAACCATCACGTTCTCAGACAATTCATCCCCACACAGCTACCTCCTCATGTATCACTTCCCCCTCCCTTTTAGATTGTAAGCCCTCAGGGGCAGGGCCCTCCTTACCATCTTATCTTGAATTGTATTGTGATTGTAATGTATTCCTTACATTGTACAGCGCTGCACAAATTGCTGGCACTATATAAATCCTGTATAATAATAATAATAATATAATGTTTCTGTTGTGGAGACAATGGCTTTAATACCAAAGGTTTCTCCACACAGTAGTTTAGGGCAGAAGGCATAAGCTGTAATCTTTGTAACACTAAATGATTTGTAGTAATAGCAGCTGGACTCTGAGAGATAAGTTTAATTTACCACTCTAGGTTCGACAGACTGACATCACAGCAATGGTATGCTGAATAGCAGGACTAACTAGTGGAAAAAAGAGATAAGAAAAGACCTTCCAAACGTTTGTCATGAGAATCTTTAAACACTGGGCATCCTTAATAGGAACAGTCCAGTGTATCAAGGTACAAGATTGATGGGTCCACAGTGGGGACAGTCCATTTTGTAATAAAAGACTCCCCAAATGTATATTGTTCAGATAAACATTTGGGAGGAGAAAATATGTTGAGGTTTTCCATTCTCCATAGAGAACATCTGTAACTAACGAATGAACTGGAAAGGTTTTAACAGTTTTTGGATCCAGAAAGATCCTAGACTAGTGGCAGCAGCAGATGTAGAAGCAACGGGTTGTTCCATTGTTAAAGTGTCTTGCACCATTTCAAGAGCTAATATTGTGTCTTTAAGACTGGGGTTAACATCATCAGACTACTGTTCCTCAGTAATGTGTAAGGATAACGGCGTCTTGCGTTCCACCAGGGAGCGCAGCGCCTATGACGCCTTGACTACGTCGCGGCTTGCACTCCAGAGTGGAACGCAAGGGTCGTGAGTACGCAGCTTGGCTCTGCCCCGTGATGCTCTGACCTCATATATACCCGGAAGGAGCTTAGCAGCGGCGTTCCACTTATGGAGTCGGCGCCCTGCTAAACTCCCCCACTGAGAACCGAACGGCTACCACTTTTCCTGCACAGAACGGAGAGAACTCAGGACTACAGGAGACCTCTACCCCTCTTGCCTCCCGAGGAACCGTCCTGTGCATAGTACCGCAAGTACCATTGTCAGCACTGCCTGACCCCTTGAGACTGTACTGCCAAATTGGCACCCAAATACGGGGTCTCACCTCAGATGTGTATTGTCTGTCACTACTGCTGCCATGCTACCATAGGATACTGCTGATTAACTACTTGGCTTCTTATCATTGCTGCTGCCATATTACCATAGGATACTGCTGATGAACTGCTTGGCTTCTTATCATTACTGCTTTAATACTACCATATGATTACTGCTGATGAACTGTTTGGGTTCTTATTATTACTGCTGCCATACTATCATATGCTACTGCCGATTAACTGCTTGACTTCTTGCCATTACTGCTGCCATAGTATCATATGACCACTGCTGGTTAACTGCTTGACTTACCATCATTGCCATGGACATATTGCCATATCATTGCTACTGAACATACATAAAACCTTATCCTGGCTATTACTTAATGGTATCTGCCCCATAATCTCTGCATACTAATTAATTAACTCTTAGTTTAAAATAATGGTGGATGATGCTAGCAACTCCAAACTCTCCGTTTAAGATTGAGAGCGACGCCTGGAGTTCAGTCTGACGTGACCATTAACAGGATCCACCTACCCCTACACTTGCACAACAGTTGATGTTACATCGGCCAATGGCCGGCCGCTCGGCCAGCTTCGGCTTTCAGCACGGCTCAGTCGAGCCGATGCATATGCGTTCGGCTCGGCTGAGCCGCTCGGCCATGATCGGGAACTGTACGGGGCTATTGTGAATAGCCCGTACAGCACCCCTTCGGTTCTACTGAACCGAAGGGGTCCTGGGGCCGAAGCTAGCTGAAGGAGCGGCCGAAGCTACGGCCAGTTCCTTCGGCAGCTTCGTAAATAGACCCCTTAGTTTAAAATAATGGTGGATGATGCTAGCAACTCCAAACTCTCCGTTTAAGATTGAGAGCGACGCCTGAAGTTCAGTCTGACGTGACCATTAACAGGATCAACCTACTTCTGCACTTGCACAACAGTTGATGTTACAAGCCTCTGCCGTTGAGATCCTGACAGAGCAGTTAGGGGCGTTACATAATGTGCTCATTCATTAAGAAAGTTGGCAGTTATCATCAGATATTTAATCTACAGCAACATGTCTGAGGCCGCAACAGCTGCAGGAATGCCAGGTAAGGAATCATGGGGTGATGGAGTAGACGTGTGCTTACAGCCTCTGCATTTGGAGTCCACAATCAAAGTGGCAATTTTTTCCATACATTTCTGCAGGGTCATGTGAGTCCAATTACTAACAATGGTCTAGGCTGTCTGCGACAGGGCCTGAATGGGGTGAAACAGATGGCAAACACACATCAGTTTATACCTAGCTTTAAAATAAGGTACACATGGAAGAGCTTTACACAGTACAAAAGCAAAAGCTATTTCTTTAAAGCTAGTTATGTTAAAGTTAGTTATGAATTGATGAGTGTGTTTGCCATTTGTTTCACTTTGGTGTGGGGACAAACTGGGGGATTCAGCTCCCATTGTGATGTGCTGGGCTTCTTGTGTGTCCCTGTGCCCTGAAGGAGGATGGGATACCTCCTAGCAAACCTGCACCCAACTCATCCTTTGCTATATATGCTCCAAGATTTATTTATTATTATTTTTTTTTTGGGGGGGGGGGGCTGGG